>NW_017298918.1:283305-404017 GCF_001594075.2 Trachymyrmex cornetzi
AAAAAAAAAAAACGTTAAATTCGGAAGAATGATAAAAAGTGGTTTATTCAAAGTATGCTCCATTGCTAGTTATACATTTTTCCCATTTTTCAGGTAATTTGTGGATACCACGCCAGTAAAAATCTTCCCCTTTTGCGAACCATTCATCGAGCCATTTTTTTCATATCTTCGTACGAACCAAAACGTTGCTCAGCAAGTGCGTGACCCATCGATGCAAACAAGTGATAATCGGAAGGAACCAAGCCTGGTGAGTAAGCCGTATGGGCTAGCAACTTCCCAGCTGAGTGCTTCCAACGTGTCGTGAACCGATTTTGCCGTATGTGATGGAGCATTGTCATGGAGAAAAATGATCTTGTGTTGCCTTTTTCGATATTCTGGTCGTTTTTCGAGCGGACGGTTCAAATCGATCAATTGTTGTTGGTAGCGTTTGGTATTAACCGTTTCAGCAGGCTTTAACAGCTCATAATAGACCACACCCTTCTGGTCTCACCAAACACAGAACATCGTCTTCCTGCCAAAGTGATTCGGTCTTGCGGTCGATGTGGATGGTGCGTCTGGGTCTATCCATGATTTTTTGCGCTTGGGATTCTCAAAATATATCCACTTTTCATCCCCAGTAACAATACGATGCAAAAACGACTTTCTTTTGTATCGTTCGAGCAAAATTTCACGTGTTTTTGCGCCTCTCCATCTGCCTCTCGTTCAACTCATGTGGTATCCATCTGCCGACTTTCTGAATCTTTCCCATCTCTCGTAGGCGATTGGAAACAGCTTGTTGAATAACGCTCAATTGCTCTGTGAGTTGTTTGTGAATCGTCTCGTCCAACAATGCTTGCAATTCTACGTTTTCGTACCTTTTTGGCGGTTTTCCGTGTTCCTAGTCTACAACATTGAAATCACTACTTTTGAAACCATCGTTCACACGTATCTTGCGATGGAGCATGTTCACCATAAGCTTCTCGAAGTAATCGGTATGATTCAGCAGCAGTTTTCTTCAAATGAAAACAAAAAATTAATGCTGTCCGCGAATGCTCTTTATTTGGCACAAATTTCGACATATTGAACACAGCAAAACAATACTATGCAAACACTTTTTCAATTTATCACTTATGCGCTTGACACTTGTTGATGGCACAACAAAATGGCATATACGTCAAATCTTTATACTACACACTGCATTGGTGCACCATCTCTGTTGTCTCAAATCCACACTTCATACTTGTACACCTGGTGTATATATATATAAGTATAATAATTAAAAATTAGAAACTAAGAATAGGCATTTGAATAGCATTCCACTTAAAGTACTTTTTGGATCAAATTACGAATAAACACTGTAAGTAAATATATAAAATTCATTTATTTTTACAAAAAAATAAAGATAATTTTGATTATTGTTTTAGAACTATCATTATTATAAATTTTCAATAAAACTGTTAATAACTATTTCAACAGAAAAGAATTGTAAATACTTAGTTTTTATTCGAGTAGTGTCTATCTCTGACGTACCCAGTTATCGACATAGAAATGATCCAGTGTGATCGACATTTTTTATTTGTTTGCATATCTATTTATTAACTTGACTATGCCTATGACGATTACTGGTCCGTAAAATCTCTAGATAATAACAATTACGGTTCTGATTTTTCTATTTGGATTTTGGATAAAATTATTATTTTATTTACAAGAATTTTTTCGGGTCATCTAGTCTTAGTCATCAACAGGTGTGGCGATTACTCGAACGACTACATGCTTCGATGAACCGGTGCTCGTCACGGAAAAAAAAAATGAAATTTGTACGAAACAATAATTTGTGATGGTGTATGTAAAACTGCAATTTTGATTTAATTATAATTTGATGCTCAATTTACCTCACGCAAGTTGCCAATATTCCAAATCACACGAGATGTCTCTTAACCTCACAATGAAGCATTTGGTCAAAATCACGCATCGACTCGGTTGCTGCACATATTCGATTTAATCTGTAGTGAATTCATATACTTACGAGTTTCATAATGTAACACAACATTGTAAATACCTTGTTGGAACCAATAAAAATATCAACAAACTGCACGATGAATAGAAAATACTAAAGTATGTCTTTAATATGTAAACATGGCGATTACTGATACCCTGACAATTAATGGGTCAACTACCTTAGGTATGCTATTTTTTATCTGTCACCTGTTTCGTTGTGTTAATGATATGTGAAAACTATGGATCGAATAAGACCATCACGAACTGCATGTGCAGTATTGCCCACACCGAACGAGAAGAACACAGAATCACAGGACATGTTTTGGGCGCAAACTCCTACTGGATACCATCCAGCCTTATTAAATACGACGCCAACTCGATAAACCTGTTAAGAAGAAAATACTACATATAATACAATTATCAATCAAAAATATTTTACAAATGAGAAGCTTTGATGTTTGAGAATATACAAAAAGATATTGTTTTATGAATTTGAGATACATTTGATTATACATAATGGAAAAAGTAATTATATTGTAATGACAAACCTTGTGCTTTTGAATGTAAACTGGTCGATTGAAAGTGATTTCCACGAGAGTACCAAAATTCGCTTTAGTAGTGAAATGTGTATACGTTAATCTGGTACCGTCACAATCGAGGAGATGGGCGTATAAAATTTCAGTATAAGACGAATCGGCATCTATAGCGTGAGTGAAATTACTCGCCTATAAATGAAACGAGTGAGATGTACGAGCGGTATATACTGGACGGATATATATATATATAGTAAATTACATATGTATATAATCTCTAGCTTACCGCCGCGATTTGCGTAGGAACCTGTACACCCACCACACAAATATTTTTATCTACACTGAATGTGACGGAACAGTCCAACACGTTCGTATTCAAGCAATCCGTTTGCTGAACTACCGATCTGAGACAATAATACTTTGGTCCCTCGCGAACAACTACTCCCGTGGAAGAAGTATTGGGCAAGTTTCCAGAGTCTTTATTTATGCTCGCATCCACTAGTATCGGCGATGTGTTCCGCATCGTACTGCTGCTAGATTCTCCATCATTTAGAAAGCCAGAACGTACAGGAATATTTAAATTGCCGTACGGAGGAAAAATATGTCTCGAAGTCATCATCTAGACAGAGAAATAGATCCAATGAGGAAAATATTGAAATGTTGCGTGTACACATTTCTTATTTCTACTGTAATAAATGTGTGAAATATATTTGTAAAAACAAAAGAAGAAATCTATTTAAATTTACAGTAACTGAATAGAGGGATTTTAAGAATAGCGGGATTGTAATCACTCACTACCGTTCTATATACGAGTATCAAGCAACAAATGTAGAGTATGAAAATAGTAAAGGAAAACAAAATATGAAACAATTAAGAGAAATAAATCTATTTTCGCGCGCGCGCGGTTAAAACAAAACTTAGTGCTTAAATATTTCAAAGTAAATATATAAATTTGACAAGCAATTTAATAATTTTGATGTTAATAAGCATCTTAAGAGAATATATTAATAATTTGCTAATCTAAACATCTTAAGAACTGTAAATAATTTAATTTTTTGCAAAGGTATATGAAAGTGCGAAAAAAAATGACAACTTTACATTTATTACAGGAAACACTCCCATAGATTGTCCAAGATTCGTGGAGTGAGTCTTGACTGGTTTTGCTCTGCTATTTGAATTCGTGCAAAAACCTTCGGGCATAGGCATTATAGTTTTATTGCCAGTACACAGGATATTCATCAGTATAGCGAAAGCCTCATCTTTTGTAAGCAAAGGAGACAAGCCGGGACCTTCTGCAAATTCTTGTGGTGTCAAGCTCAGAAATCTTATCTTTAAGAGGGCATTTCCAATGACAGATTTCAGACATTTTTCATTGGTTGGGTCAAGAGACTTTCTAGAGCATTCCGATTTAGCCCATCGCTCCATCGCAGTAAATAATTCTATCTCCGAGCTGATCTGCAAATCGTCCTGCTCCAAAACTTTAAGAAGAGTCCCTAGCTCTACATCTTCCCAGCTGGCTTCCTTCAACACTTGATCCGTCTTGGTGCGTATGATTTGTAGACATTTCTCCATTAAGACAGGTTCCTCAAAAAGCTTGGCAAACTCGTATGCTCTGCATGCTTTCTTCGGTGAGAGATCACACCACAGATATTTTGTACACTCTTCTACCAAGGATGGCAGCATGTATTTTTTGGCGCAGTAACATAACTCGCAGGCCAATTCGAAGGAACCAAGTTCAACTTTATCCGTATATATATACTCTAGTAGGGCCTTGAATGCCTCAGGCTGAACATCCCTTATTGGTATCGGATCATTTTTCTCCGCCATACCACCAAAAAACATAGCTTCGAAGACCGGACTGGACATGGCCAGGAACAGTTTATGACCCTTGAGAGTCTGTTGCTGGGGTTCCTGGCCGACAATGAAATTACAGTCAGACCATTGTCCAGTCTCCAGCAGATGCTGGCCACGCTCCGACAGTTTCTGCTTGCTGGTCTGCCAGTCGCAGGGTAAACTCATTTTCGCGGTGTGTTACATGTACTCGAGCTAGAACGTGAAAGGAAAGTCACCAGAGAATGAATCGGAGGCTCACGTGCCAGGAAGCGGCCCGCGCAATGACGTTACGTACTCACCTATTTCCGTTAACGCTATAAATACAGCGTACAATATTAACATGTAACAGCCAAGAGGGAGAGAAACACTGCGAGGTGCGTGGGAAAATCAGCCAGCCGGTTACTCCACCCGGGAGACGACCTCGTCGTTATCGTTCTTGATGTTCAGCTCTACTCACCTCGCCGATACTCATGCGTCGTTAGCGTCGTAGCAGAACGCTACGCCATCTTAGACCGAGAGAGTTCCCACCATCGCACCATTCTGCACCATTCGGATTCGCATCGTCGTCGTCGTCGTCGTCGTCGTCGCCACCACTACCAGCTTTTCAAGACTCCACTTTCCCTTCCCCCAGTTGCCCCAGTCGCCCGTGCTGACCAGTGCCGACACTGTCGACCCTGCCGACGCTTTTCGAAGCGATTGACGCTTGCTCCGTTCTCGAGTCTCGACCTCGAACGACGTCAACGACGTGCTTGCGCGCCCTCCCTGCCTTCCGCCTTTGGCTTTGGCTCCCCTCTTTCGCTTTGGCCGTAGTACACTGTACAGTACCCACTACCCGCTAGCGGTAACGCGCAAAGCAAAGCCTCCTCCGGCTGATTTTCAGACCGAGCACGTTCACCGCGGCGATCGATAATCCTGCGGCGTGGAAAGTGGCGGAAAGCGAGGAATCGAAGCCGCGGAAGTGCCGTAACGTGGTGTCCGTTGTGGACCGCATGCACGACACGGACTCGTCGTGAGCGTGACGGGACGGGACGGGACGTTGCGAGAGGACCGCTCGTCAAGATCAGTCAAGATTTGTCTGCGCGGAAACGGCGCGCGTTACTGGAGGGTTCTAGGCAGGAAAGAGATAAAGACAGACGGAGCAAGAAAGAAGACGAAAAAAGAAAGCAGGAGAGAAAGAAAGAGAGACGGATTCTCAATTTCTGTGACTTTTAACGACCGTTGTGAATTGGCCAGAGTGCCAAAATACTCCAGAATTGGCGAAATGGCGCACGCACGGCTCAGCTGTACGTCCGTACGCCTCGCGGAATAATGCATCTTCTTCCCGGGGATTTCTCTCGTCTGGATGACAGTGCCTGCCAGCGACGGGACGTAGGGTGACGTCGATGAGGTGAGGTACGTAGTACGTAGGCGGTACGCCGTACGTCGCCGGTACAGCCAGGTACAGACCTACAGACTACACAGCGCGGCGCAGTCAGGCGCAGTGGTTGCAGGTTGCAGGAGAACCTCCGCGAGCTTGATATTTCCCTGGCCTCGATTGCCCTGGATTGTCCTGGATTCCCCGGGGAGACGCGATCCCATCGTGATGCGATCGCGCTCGCGTCCTCCGATCCACAGGGATTACAGGGAATCGGGCGAGGGCCGAGGGCCGAGGGCGAGGCTTGTCGCACCGCGCCGCGCGCGCGTGTCGCTCGCCTTTGACACGTTCGCGACGTGTCGGTGTCGCCGTAAAACCGTTGGCCCGGTCGGCCGTTGACGTAACCTCCCTCACGCTCGACTCTCGAGGACGTCGGGATCGCTCTTTGTTGCACGCGCGCGGATCATCGTCGCCTCGTAAATTACGCGCGGATGAGTCATTGCCCTGTTGAACGAGACACGCGTATTTTTACGCTCTACGCCGTCGCTGAAACGTCCTTGCCGCGAGCTCGTGCTCCGAGATACTACGTTTACGTGGATATATCGTGTGAGGTACGTCCAGCGAACGTCTACGTGTCACGCATTTCCAGTTATTTGTTTTACCTTGACGTTATAATAACACTATAACGTTATATGTTCCCCCTTTCATATATCCTGTATATTACATAAGAACTGAAAATATCGCCAAGCCGCATAAACGCGCGTTTTTGTGTCTCTCGATCCGTGATGTTTTTATGAAATATTTTTATGTCATTAAAATATATGTAAAGTGAACTCGGTGATGCGACGCGTCTAGAATTTTATGTATTGTTTATATAGGGTGCTTTCCAAGACACAAGTGCAAAATGCGTTCTGTTTTGCGTTTGTAAGCATTATTTGTTCTTGCTTGATAGACAGGATGAATTGATACTTACAGCTTGTGAGCGTGAAAACAGAACACATCCCCACAGTAATAACACAGTGAATCATTACATCCTTGTTTACTTCTGTTAAACAAAGATATGAAATGAGTCTGTTTTTTTCCTGCATTAGACTGCATTACAACTTCCTTTCTCGTTTTTGCCAAATATCAAATATATATTTATTTCACTTTACTTCCAAAAGTGTACACTGCATGGTTTAGCTACAGAAAACAGACCTAAGTATGATTACTGTGTTATTATACAGGGAGTGTTTTTCATTTAGTGACATAAGTCGATATAAGCATCATTCTATTTTTCTTGGTATTCAGAGAATAACAAAGATAGACTGGCATTTGCATTGATTTATGTTATCAAATGGAAAGCACTCTGTATCTTAGCTGGAAAGCACGAATAATTACCTAGAAAGATCTGACGTTTGTATACTTATATTTATAATATTTGTTTGTTTAGAAAGTATGGAGCGTTCATCGGACGTCGCAGTTACACCTCTCTCGAGTCATTACTGCATTTAGCCTTACAATAGATCTCGATAGTCTTTAATGCGACAGAAACAGTACGTTGTTGAGGCACAGTAATCCAAACTCCTGTAAGGAGAGATGGATGCGGTGTGCGATGAGGACAGGCGGAGACGCCTGCGGGCTTTGGAGGAGAATATAAAGGATTCTAGAAGCGTCACGAATATCGACTGCTTGTTGGACACGGTTCAAGCCCTGGTAACAGATTGCGATCATGCCAGCGTGAAACGTATGAAGAATATAGAAGCTTATATGAATAGATGTAAGTACTATATTTTAATGCTTGTTAGTTGCTTTTTATTTTTGCACAAGTATATTAAGTCAAAGTTATGTGAATATTTTATATTCAGATATTGACGTCACTCCTTGGTTACTTTGGTGATAAGAGGTCTGTTCTTTTTTGAAGAGTTCTGACTTAATGCAATAAGTTGGAGGGAAATAAACTATATCTGTTTTACTCTAACTTATTGCATCAGCATACATTAAAACTTGGAGTGAAAAAACAACTTAAAGTTATCACCAGCATTGGCTCTCAAAGGCTTTTTATTTTAATTTATATATGTAATTCTCGTTATCTTAATTAAATTTCTGGTTATATCAACTAAAATGTATGCAACAAGAATGTATTATTATCCCGAGCATGATACTCACTTGCTTTTGGAATCTTTAATAACTGCGTTATCGAGATTGCGAGATTAATAATATTGACTTATTTTCTCCCTTACAGATGACTCTGTAGCCCAAGAGATTTTTAAAATGCGAATGCGCATGGACGATTTTACTTTGATAAAAGTAATTGGCCGCGGCGCGTTCGGAGAGGTGCAGTTGGTTAGACACAAATCTACGCAAAAAGTTTACGCTATGAAATTACTTAGTAAATTTGAAATGGTAAGATTCGCTTGCTCGTTTGTTTCCATTCGTTTGTCCAAGTTGTGTAAATGTTTCCTTGTATCTGGCTTTTACGCTATCTGTTTAGATTAAAAGGTCGGATTCCGCATTTTTTTGGGAAGAAAGAGACATAATGGCTCACGCAAACTCACCATGGATAGTCCAGCTCCACTTTGCGTTCCAAGACCAAAAGTATCTCTACATGGTGATGGATTATATGCCGGGCGGGGATCTGGTTAACTTGATGTCGAATTATGAAGTACCAGAGAAATGGGCAAAATTTTACTGTGCCGAAGTGGTGCTTGCATTGGACGCGATACATAATATGGGTTTCGTTCATAGAGACGTGAAACCGGACAACATGTTGCTCGATAGACATGGCCATTTGAAACTTGCCGACTTTGGCACGTGTATGAGGATGGATGCTGTAAGTGTGCTAGATCTCTTATTTTTATTTTACATTTTAAATACCCAATATGAAATAACTTATGTTTGTGTAAGCATCCTAATTGTGATTTACTAAAAACAAAATAAATATTTATTTTAAGATTTTCACGATTGCTTTCTATACAGAAGCTATGTAAGAGTTATCTTTGTGTACAAATCATTAGTAAAATGCCAACGTTTCGTCCACATTGCAGTTCACTTCATCAGGACGAGGAACAGCCCTGATGCTAATATGAAGTAAACTGCAGTGCGAATTGTAAATTGAATTGTTTTTATAAATCTGTTATATAGTAATGAGAGATTATTCATAAAGTTAGAATTTAATTATGGTAGACATTTTATAGATTTCATGTGATCACTGAGAATGACCTGAGAGAGGTTGAAACGTATGATTGAATAAACATATGTATTTATAAATAGTTGTTTTTTGGCTCGTAGCCCTAATATAATATTTTGTATTTTTAAACTGCAGTGTTAATAAAACATTGACATTCTACGGATCTCGACATGAAGATAACCCGTGAAATACTTTGTATATAATAGCTTCTCTGTAATAAGTACTTCTATTGTTAATGAAAGAAATAACAATTTTTGCAAGTTTGAAAAAAGACTTTGAAATGTGTGTGTGTGTGTGTGTTATAAATAAAAATTTAAATTTTCTCTTTTTCTAGTTAAATCTTTTTTTTTCTGATATTTTCTCAATTATTTGTCTTGTAGGATGGTTTAGTGCGATCTGACACTGCGGTTGGTACACCCGATTACATATCCCCGGAGGTTCTACAGTCACAAGGTGGAGAAGGAGTATATGGTCGCGAATGCGACTGGTGGTCCGTAGGTGTCTTTTTGTACGAGATGTTGTTTGGCGATACACCGTTCTTTGCCGATTCTCTAGTCGGCACATATTCTAAGATCATGGACCACAGGAATTCGCTGTACTTCCCTCAAAATGTTGAGATATCTCACTCAGCGAAAAACTTAATATGTGGCTTCCTCACCGATAGAACAAAGCGCCTGGGTCGCAATGGCGTCGACGAAATCAAAAGCCATCCATTTTTCAAGAATGATCAATGGACCTTTGACAATTTGAGGGAATGTGTACCGCCGGTAGTGCCCGAACTTTCCGGGGACGATGATACCAGCAATTTCGATGATGTCGACAAGGAGGATGGGCCAGAGGAGAGTTTTCCAGTACCTAAAGCTTTTTCCGGAAATCATCTGCCTTTCATCGGATTCACTTACTCGGGTGATTACCAGCTAATGGTTTCTTACGGCAAGGAATCCGTAGATGGTCTTGAGAATCATGTCAACAATGGTACTACCGACGATATCAAGATTTCGCAGCTAGAAAATTTACTGGAACGTGAGAGGCGGCAGGTGGAGACGATGGAATCGAGACAGAAGGCACTAAACACGCAATTGGAAACGATGGCATGTCGAGAGGCTGAGCTGCGCGAAGAAGTTAGCAGGGCGGATAAGGAGTTGACGCTACTCAGGCACAACTATAAAGAGGCGCAACGCAGAGTAGAGCATGAAACAGAGACTCGTCGTAAAGCGGAGTCACTGTTGGTAGAGGTAAAGAAGAAATTCGATGAGGAGCAGACGAGACGGGCGCGTGATGCTAGCAACTCACAGCAAACATCCGAGCGAGTGACGACGTTGGAGAAACAGATCAAAGAGATGCAATGCAAATTGGAGAGAGAAACGGAAACGGTTACGAGATTGCGCAAACAAGCGACAGAAATCACCGTGGCGCGTCAAGCCGCCGAGCAAATGGCGAACGAGTTGCAAGTTGCCCGAGCTCAGTTGCAAGCGCAGCGTGATAACTTGCAACAAGAAGTTGCTACTCTTCAGGTATAATTTACTGCAATAGTTTCTTCTTGTTCTTTCTCTAATTAAGTACAGGACAGTTTCTTAAATAATTTCTGTATGTGGATACATGTAAAATTCTGGAAAATTACAATTTTTGCACAAATTACAGTGGTTTTCAATTTACAGAATGTAATGTTTGAAATTTACAAGAAAAAGATGTTTTTTCTTTTAAAATAAAATCATTTTTTCTACATAAATTATTTGATTTTTTTACAGGGCCAGCTTTCCAAGGAACGTAGTTCGAGGTCGCAAGCGTCATTATTGACGGCCGAATTAGAGACTCGTCTTTCCACTTTACATCTCGAGTTAGAACGCAGCCATGAGAAAGAGGAGAAGGCGACTCTGGACAACAGGCAACTAACTGAAAGAGTTTCTGCGTTGGAGAAAGAAGCTGCTAGCTTAACATTGGAACTGAAAGCCGCGCAAGCTAGATATAATCAGGAAGTTGTGGCACATCAAGAAACGGAGCGGTCGCGCATTCTTTCCAAGGAAGAAGCCAATTTGGAAGTTGTGAAAGGTACTTGCTTTGAGTTCACTTGAAATTAGAGATATTATATTATTGATAAAGTATATTTTATTTTATCTATGCAATGTGCAGGACAAAAGAATGGAATTTTTGAAGGTAATACATGTGATCGCAAATTTATACCTTTTTCCCTTTTGTAATATGTGTATTCATGGTGTTCAGCGGTCCTTGAATATCCTTGGATCCTGGAATTATACTGGAATTTTATGTATTCTGGAAAATTTCTGATAAACCCCTGAAATTTCAAGACTGGCCTGGAATTTATTATTTTTTTATTCTAAAAGGTCAGAGCGTGAAAAAAAGAAATAATAAAAAGAAAAGTTGTGTTTGGGCATAAATCCTTCCTTAAGGGTGCAATAAGTTGAACCAATAGAAAACTTGAATTTAATGTCTAAAATAGAACATAGTAAAAAAATTGTTTGTGTTGATGGAACGTTTGTTTGATATTATTTATAAGGCAATAAATAATATTGTTCCTAATTTGTTAGCGTTTTAATTCATTTGTATAGAATCCTAACTTGAATACAAAGCGTATAATATTGCACGAATCGATGAAAATTAATTAAATAATGAAAATTAATTGTTGATTAATCCTGGAAAAAGTAGGATTTGAAATGTCCCGGAATTATCCTTGAATTGACTAGCCAGATTTTGCTAGACACCATGGTATTTAAATTATGTAATTTTACACATACAATTTGAATTTTTCTCATTATACTAATCATTTATCTATCTTCTTATTATTGCTGCATATTTTTCTAATGGCATATCTAATTTTTTTACGTACGTATTTTCATTCTAATTTCTATGTATGAATTTAAGGAATATACACCATTACTTACATTGCGCATATTGATTTAAATAGCTCTACAAGTAAAATTAAACGAGGAGAAAAGTGGAAGACAACGTGCGGAATTACTTGCGCAGGAAAAGGAACGGCAGACGTCAATGTTATCTGTCGATTATAGACAGATACAGCAACGATTGCAGAAATTAGAGGGTGAACACAGGCAAGAGATGGAGAAAGCCAAAGTTCTGCAGGGCCAAGTTGAACAGGAGCAACAGAAAAGAAATGTTCTGCAAACCGAATTAGGCCAGCAAACGTCCGAAGCCGGCAGACTTCGCGCTCGCGAGCAACAATTAGTTGGAGAGGTTGCTCAGTTGAGGGAAGCTAAGCGGCAAATAGAAGAGGAGTTACATCATTTGAAGACACAAAGAAACGTCGATCAATTACAGACAAAGGAACTGCAAGAACAATTGGAAGCCGAAGCTTATTTCTCGGTAAACAATAACAAAATTTTACTTCCACATGATTTTAATTGACTGACAATAAAAAAGAATACAAATAAAAAATGTTAAAATACAAAAACTAACGATTTAATTCAAAGATGTATGTGCTTAGTTATGAAAAATTGTTATGAAATTGAAATTTTTAGAAAGAGTTATAGCTTTTGTCTTTTCTTTTTTTCAGACTCTGTACAAAACACAGACACAAGAGTTGCGCGAAGAGTTGGACGAGAAAATAAGATTGCAACAAGAATTGGAAGAAGAACGTAGCTCTCTTGTCCATCAGCTGCAGTTATCCTTGGCGCGCGGTGACAGCGAAGCTCTGGCCAGATCCATAGCCGAGGAGACTGTGGCAGACTTGGAGAAAGAAAGAACCATGAAAGAGCTAGAATATAAAGACGGAGTAACTAAGCATCATCAGGAATTAAGCACGAAGGAACAGATCATAAACAGACTTAAAGAGAACGAGAGTGAATTCAAGAAATCAGTTGATCAAACTCTGAAGGAAAAAGAAGACTTGAGCAAGCGATATAAGGAATTGCAAGAGCAACTTGGTAAAGCACAGTCCAACGTGGAGGAAATTGAAAAGCTAAGCAGCAAATTGAAGACCGAGCAACTATTGAAGCAGCAGGCAGTCAACAAATTAGCCGAAATCATGAACCGAAAGGATCTTTCGTCAAGTGGAAAGAATAAGAATAAAGCGTCTGCTGCAGATCTGAGGAAGAAGGAAAAAGATTGCAGGCGTTTGCAGCAAGAACTCACTCAAGAGAGGGAGAAGTATGGACAACTGGCAGCTAAATGGCAAAAGGATTTGCAGGATTTGCAAGTAAGCGACATATTGTTTGTATTAAGTTTATAGAACTGTATACAGAATTACTTGAGTAGGTAGAAAATGATTTATTTTTCTACAGGCGCAACTCGTAGAGGAGAATCAAGCGAAGCTGAGGTTGCAGATGGAACTCGACTCAAAGGACTCGGAGATAGAAACGCTGCAAATGAAAATCGCGTCACTCAACTCGGAAACTGCAAGTGTCTCATCTATAGAGAACGACGACGGTGAAGATTCTGTCCTGTCTGAGCACGGTACGATGAGATTGGAGGGTTGGTTAAATGTGCCAAATAAGCAAAATATTAAGCGGCACGGTTGGAAGAAGCAATACGTCGTTGTTTCTTCCAAGAAGATAATCTTCTACAACAGCGAAAATGATAAAATGAACGCTGATCCGGTCCTGATATTAGACTTGAATAAAGTCTTCCATGTTAGATCTGTTACTCAGGGTGATGTTATCCGAGCCAATGCCAAAGATATACCCAGAATATTTCAGGTATCTACATCACATTTCTCAATTTTTTGAATTGTTAGCAATTCGAATGTTTGCTTTATATTACAAATTATTCTTTATAATTTTTCTTATGTGATTTTCTTATGATTTTTTTTATAGTGCATTAGTAATTTATAATTTTTATCTATATGTATATTAGAATGTTTTTTCATATGCAATTCATATATTTTTTATATTTTATAAATTTATTATAATCTGTTATATAACATTTTGAAAAAATAATTCAGAGAATCTAAAGTTTATTATTGTTATTACACATATAGGTACTTTAATTTATATTGTTCACTAATTAATGTTGTACGCAGTTACTCTACGCTGGTGAAGGTGAAGCAAGGCGGCCCGGTGACGAGGGGAATACACTGCCTGGAGTGGATTTACCACAGCTCACAGATAAACCTGGTACTCAGTCGCTGAAAGGCCATGAGTTCGTGTCAATATCTTATCATATGCCAACGACCTGCGAAGTCTGTTCAAAGCAACTGTGGCATATGTTTCGGCCTTCGCCGGCCCTCGAATGCCGAAGTGCGTGTTGCATTATAATTATTTATTTGTACTTATTTACATATACATATATACTTTTTCGTACTTTTTATATTCTAAAATTGTATATAAAACAGATATCATTTTATTATGCACAGGGTGCCGTATTAAAGTTCACAAGGAACATTTGGATAAGAAAGAAGATGCCATAGCCCCGTGCAAACTACACTACGATCCGAACAGCGCCCGCGAGCTACTGCTGCTCGCGGCTAATCCTGAGGATCAAAAGTATTGGGTCTCGCGGCTGTCCAGGCGCGTTCAGAAATGCGGTTACAAGGCGAATTCGCACATGGACGGCACGGGACAGCGCGTCTCGCCAAGGTAGCGTAGCCGTGCTGCTGCTCGACGTGAGCGGGGACTAAGTAGCTCTCTTATTTTGTGACGTCGCATGATGTGGGTGTAGAGAGGTTAGACTCGTTTGTTTTTCTTTCAACTTTTCCCTTCTCTTTTCATTTCCATCCAATACAGTCTAATACTTCTTGTTTTTTTTGATGCACGACTCGTTATGTGCACAGTTATATTGTAAATAAATAGTCGCATCTTTAACGTTATTTAACATAAAGTCGTTAAGCGAAAACTAGTAAAATTTTTTATAAAAATAGAATAAGAGAATTAAGGCGAGTGAAGTAACATTATTAATTAACGAACATTTTATCGTTCAACAAGTTTCATTTTTTTTTTAATAGTTTAAATATGATAAATTTTATTTATATATTTTTAAATCTATATATTAGTTTTATCTATATATAATCAAAATCCATTGCTTGGAAGTACTTTATTATATTATACCTTATTACATTATTTCATGTCTATTTGACGTAAAATTCTTTAATTAGGAAGAAAAAAGATAATTATTTCTAGACCGATTTTGTATATATTTGTATACATATTAACATAATGCATGACATTAATTGTGAATGATAATCAAAACTGATTGCGCATTTAAATCAAGTGTGTTAAAAAACAATATGTGTCGATTAAGAATAGCATGTTCACATGTAGATGTTTCACGCACGAGGACATTTTAGCTTTTATTATAAATCATTAGATTAGTACCACTCTTGCACCATCTTTCAATTTGCACAAACAATTATTCTATTACCGTGCTTTTGGTGTTTTTATGGCTTTGCAATGATTTTTCACTTATATTATCGATTGAATGATATACAAGCAACAGATATATGTGACAATAATTTTCTTTTTAGGGAATCCACAAGGTCGACCTTGAAGCCGTACTTATCAGTGCAACAACGATCTGCAACATTGCCAGCGAACGCCAGTATGGGCAAGTGATCCTGGAAGAGACTAGCACTGGCGATTTTTAAAAAACTCCGCTTACGATCTGATGTCCCACTATCTTCGATAACGAGTGGAAATATCGAGCCGTCGTAACCAACTATCACGACCTCGCGATTTTCTCTACGCACCTGACGACCGCAGTAGACTGTCAATAATTTCCTAGATTGAGAGCAATCGAAATAGCGATCGCGATCGTAATATTACTATTTGCAGCTAAGAGTAAGTGTGAAATCCAAGTTTGAGAATCGCTGGAGAAAACAGGGTTACTTATATACCGGATGATAAACGGATATGATATGGGAGGGAAAATAGTCTTTTCGCGCGCCATCGTCGTTCTCGGAACGATAACATAGAGTCACAGAGATGAGCTGTGTTCTTCGGAATTCTAGATAGTTTATTCGTGAGCGACGATAAAATAGTGTAATAATCTTTTTGTACATTGTATTCATCATACTCACGATAGACTGTAGAATATTCTTTCGAAGGATAATCGAATTTCTGTGATGATTTTCCTGATTGGAATTATACTCGACTTTGTACGCACATTTCTTACTGCCTTTGATAACGTGTAATGTGAATCTTGATGGAAACTTTTAGCTTAAGTCATTTTTTGGATGCTTTAAACCGAAATTTCGGAAACTTGTATTAAAGAGTATAGTATTTTGAAATTGTTTTATATATATATATATATATATATATATATAGAACGTTTTCCGAGACCGTATGTGTCAGTAGATACACACATGATTCTTGTTTTTAACATAACTTGCGTCTTAAAACGGATTTATTTAATGTCTGATATTTGAAGTGTTTCTGGACAAAGTTATGTTTTTTCGAGAAGATATAAATAACTGAACACGCGTCCGAGGATTAACGTTTTAATCAAAGTTTGGCACGTGAGTCGGTTCTGCGGACATTGCAAAAAAGAAACAATACGCTATTTGCAAAATTGACCACAGCGTATGGCGCGTGTAAGGAATATGCGAGTGCCAGCTTTTCTATAGTAAACATTAGAATGATTATGGCTGTAAGATAATGGGGTTCCTACAATAAGTTCATTATCTAAGCTTCAAGTCTTAAGCTATAAGTAATTGACTAATCATAATCGATTATTCTTTTCACATTTAACTGTTATTGGTTAATGTCTTATAATTTAAAATTAATTAAGATAATTTAGCTTATTGTAGGAAGCCCATAACAATTTTTATTATGATGATATATATAAGCTAATGATGTCCGCTGAATCCTGACAGAGAGAATCAAAGACAAAGAGAGAGGGAGGAAGAGAAAGAAAATGCTAAGAGAGGACAAACTGAGAAAATCATGCGTAATTGAGAGGGAGCGATAAAAGCGATAGAAGCTTTGTCATGGTGCCATCGGTTTTGCCATCTTTGGCATCAAAGAAGGTTATAAACAAGAAATAAGAGGAAAACTAGGAATGATCTTAGGTTTATTATTAACGCGTCATTGCCGTCTGTGTTCTTTCTAAAATACCTCCGCGAGACATCGTGCCGCGCCGAGACTCGTCGGTATGAAAAGAGCCGCTTACATCGACATTAGTCAGCTAACTACAGTTATGATTAAGTTAAATTCTTCTTCTCCAAAAATTAAACTTATAGGTATAAGCAAATAATGATTATATGTGTTTTTTCTCTTCCAGAGTTGGAACCTGGAAAGAGATTCGTCTATATTTCTAGGAAAAACTAGGAAAAGTTTTACTTTTTTTCTACAGAAACGATATTTCAATTAATTTTAATTTATGGATGATTTAGTGGAGTCAATGATCAGACTTGAATTAAACAATAGAAGAAATAAAAGAAATAAAAATAAGGCTAGTGCTCAGCATTTATTATAGCAAACTTTGAATTAATTAAAAAAGTATTTCTATTTATAGATTATAACTACAATTTTTTAAAATCTTTATTTGAATTATAACTAGAATTAAATACAGAATGGAGAGTTGCTAAATGAAGGAAATAGTTAACTAAATCTTGTCGGTGTAAGTGACTCCAAGAACTCAGCGAGATGTCCCTCAAACGGTGCTCCTCCCTGTCCTATCCATCCTTTTGGTTCGATGCAGTGAGAATGAACAAGAAGCTGTCGAAAGCTTCTTGTCGCGGTGGTAATTGAAATTAAAAGTACGAGGGAAAGAAAAAGAAAGGTGCATATTAAAATCGAAAAAAAATACCATCCGATATACTGCCCCGTGCCTTCTTCATTGTTTCGGTCCTTCATGAGGCGGAACTAGAAGAAAATTGACAATGAGAAGGAGAGAAAGTGTGAAAATGAGAACGAAAATGTGAGTGAATGTGTGTGTGTGTGAGAGAGAGAGAGAGAGAGAGAGAGAGGGAGGAAGAACTTGTTACAGCATATTTTATTATTGTTTAGTTATTTACAATCTGTATATTATTAATATTACGATTAAAAGTATTTTGTAGATAATATGTGGCTCTCTTTGATGGTACTTTATGATCACTGACTGCGCAACTTTCAGTTCAATTTTTTGCGATAATCATGTTTTTAAAGCAATTTCCCCTATTTTTTAAATATTATTTCAATTATACTACGATCGGTGGCTTAAAAGCTGTCTTTGTTCTTGATTAACCATGGGCGAGTAGAATTTGTCTCATAGAATTAATCGAAAGTCCTATATACTGACAATCTTATAATGCAATATTGTCGTAATCGAGAGTGGGTCTTAAGAAAGTCTCCAACATGCAATTAAGAACTATAAACTCGCTATATCATCTTTCTTTATCAGGGTTGCCACAGAGTTAGAACAAAAAAAACTGGGAAAAGTCATGGAATATTGAAATTGGTCATAGAAAACTAGGAAAAATCTGGTTTTTGCTCACAATTTCTTTAAACTGCTCCTATTTCAAATAAATGTTACAATTTTTAAAATATTATATCTGACGTTTATAATCAAATACGTTCAAAACTCGCGCACTTTAAACGATTTTAATAAAATAATTAAATTCATATTTTACTCAGTATTTTTATTTGATCACCCTTTTTCGTCATAATTGCATTCTTTTTTCCAATACTAATTAATTTTTTGTTGGCTTGAAATTGTACCTAAAATTTGATTATGCTACTAAGCTTTTTTGCGTTATTTTTAATAATATAGTCATATATATATATGTATATATATATGTATATATATATAATAATAATATAGGCTTATATATAGACTTTAATAATATAATTTTCCCTGATTCTAAATTAAAATTTACACATCTTATATTGACCACAAAAAAATTTTCATTTTCAACTGGAAAACCTGGAAAAATCAGGGAATTTTTGAATTCATTTTCTGTGGCAACCCTGTTTATTTTCAATGAAACTTTCTCACTCCAGTTGAATAATTTCGATATTTTTGAAAAAGATGTTGGCAAGCTGGATACTCTCAATTTTAATCTCATTTGTGAAAACAATTTTTGAAAGAGATGTTTTTCTCAAAACACACGCATGGATTATATAATCTCAATGCAACCGGTAATAAATGATATACAATACTAAAATATATGAAAGACAGTTAAGTAAAATTTAAGTAATCTATTTTTGCAAATTTAGCTAGAAATTGATCAAGGATCTAAAGATAACAATTTTTTTTAGAGCATTACAAATTTTTACGTATATGCATTAGTGTACGAATGTTTATTCCACATTTAAAATAAATCTATATTTTTCAAGTTAAATAATCTGTATTATACGGATAAATTGAGGATCTAAGAAACGAAGTTAACTGCAGCTTAAATTCGTTATAATTTATTTCATCTACATTTGAAATCCTGCGTGTGAACGAGATCATGTGAGACCAGCATGCAAAAATAATACGATGCAAGAATCGAATAATCCATATCAATGAATAATTTTGATTTCGAATTCCAGGTCATCTTCATATTTAATCGTCATGCATAAATTTTGTGAACGGTGTACTCGATCAAATATCTCTATTCAATTACGCTTTCGTAGTTGCTCTATATATGGACTAATCGCTTTTTGCATACTAGATCACCTATTTGGATATGTAACGCGGTTTTCGTTCTCCACGGTCGTTGCATTCTCTTCACCTCCACATTAGCGTTTACCTTTTTTCTACTTTCCCGTGCGCGCGCATTGTGTTATTTAAGAAAGTATATTGACTTTCTTTGTCGTTCGCGATAGATAAAAACTTTATTTATCATCTTACCGATATCTCGTGCAATCAAGCCGGATGGGACGATGAATTTTACACGTGAGGGATTTGTTTAAGCAACTGTGACGGCTTCTATTGGCGGATCTAGAGATCTACCGAAGCAAGGGTATACACATCCGAATATATATTTATGGAATTATTAAATTTATAAATTTACGGATGAATTTATAAGATACAGAAAATTGTTGTTCAAAATACTCTACACGCAATTAAATTAACACGATTTTACGAAATATTTAACATCACATCAACGCACACGTGAATGACTTATATTGGACGACCGGAACGAAGCGCTCTTTAAGCACCACGTGAAATCTCGATACGGCAATAATCTGATATAAATCTTCGTTATATGTACAATACAACAGAGAAGGGATCCGTTCTCGCTAATGATACGCTATTATTTAAAGGCGAATAATCGATACACTCGTAAACACATGCATGCATGTCACGGGTCGCGGGACATAATCTGACATGAGCTTAGGGGCCGAGCGAATACAGACGAGGAGAAAGAGAGAGATGGAGAATTTCAAACGGTAGGATACAAACGAAGAATCGTTGCTTTGTTCGCTTATGCAATACGTACATACGTAAATTTCTATTTCCACGTGCTTAACGACAATTAATCAAGCTGTAAAAATTACAAATTCAAGGAAAGATACTTGCTGCTCTCCCTTTATCAGAATGGGAACGATTCCATCTTATCAAAGCTGTTTGTTACGTTTTTTTCAGAGTTTTCGAGCACGCACACCACGGCTTCTAACGCAATCATTTTTTTCTTCCAAACAAAGTTTTCGTATATCATCTTTCTTGAAAAAGAGATTTTTGATCCTCTTTCTTCCGAAGAAGCTTTCTTCATTTTTTTCTCTAATGAAAATTCCGTTCTCAGCTATCGAAGAAAGTTTCTTCATCTCCTCTTTTTTACCTTTTTTTTTTCCGAAACAAGTTCTTTTTCTTTTTCTTTTCTCAAAAGAAAAATTTATCCATTTTTTTTTCTTTCTTCGCTTTTTCACGTCTCTAAAGCTCGTGGTGCCCCTCTACGCTCGGAGTTTAATTTCTGACGAGACTGCGTAGTCTCGTAGCGAAGGATTATTTTCTTACAAGAGCAACCAAACCGCGATTTAAATGCGTCAATTTCGGTTTCATCGACAGCTTCGTCGGAGCTGGAGAGGATTGCTGATGGTTCCGGCTTGCCGCCTGCTGCATGTTTTGATGTTTCTTCTTCAACGATTCCTGTTTGGCACCTCTGCATAATGAAGTTATAATTGTTAATATTTTTTCTTTTTTTCAATTACTATATTTTTTATGTTAATGTTAAAATTTACGATCAAAATTTTGCTAATAAAAATATGCTTTTTACAAAAACAGAAGTTATAATAAGTCAATAAATAAATTTTGCATATATCTTTATTAAGTATGTAAATAATTTCGTGAAAATCGAAGAAAACAATTAATTAAAGAAAAAAAAAAGAAATTTTAATATATTGTTTTTACGAAAGAATGTTATAAAAGGTCCTTAGATTATAAATTTTAGAACTCACAAGTATCGAGTGAGGTCTTCCACATCAACGAGCATTGAATCTTGCTCCATATGCAAATCGTCTCTCCTCAAAAGACCTTCGACGAGCGCTTCGTTTAATGCGGCAATTCTCGCGTGCAAATCATTTGCTACTACCTGCAGCTGCGCGACATTTAACTCTGTGAGAAGTACACGGGACAACCTGCGTCTGTCCTCTCCCAGCTGTACACCGACCTGAAAAAATGTGCAACATTCAAAGCTTTATCAAATAAAAAAGAAAACAGATCTCGGAAAGGAATCTCGAACGGCGTATTAAGCCGGACCGAATCAAAATCGGAACCGAAAACCGTTTCGGAGCCTTTTTTTTTTTAATGAACCGAAACCGAAACCATACCCAAATTTTGTATAGTTTATAATACCGAAACCGTAACCGAGCTGTTAAAATTTCATGGTTTTTTTCGATTCTTTTTTCAGTTTTTAATTTTTGGTCTGCCCGTTTCTTCGTTCAAATCACCAATGTTCAATCCAGTATTACCATCGTCAGTTCGCTTAATAATCAGAATGTAAATATCTCCAACACTTCATATGATATAAGAAATCTGGCGGGATCGCGAGACATATTTAATGTAAAATTTTTTTAAGATACTAGCATTTCTTTTATTTAGATCTTTCTCACCAACATGTTACAAGAATTGATTCTAAGTAATGAAATTCAAGAATATGTAGATTTTTTATGTAATAAATGAGATCTATCCATAAGAATCAAATAAGTTGTAAGAAAGGACTGAGAGAAATATGCCTAAAATAATGTTTACGTAATTTTTATTCACGTGATCAATCGACGCCTCTTTTCAACTAGACTTTCTAGATTGAACGGGTGAACACGCTCTCTCTCTCTCTTTCTCTCTTTCTCCTCCCCCTCTCCTTCCTTCTTAATAGAACAAATTTAAAGAATAAATAAAATAAAGCAAGTAGAACCGAAAAAAAATCGTTAAAAAACCGTAATTTTTACGGTTTCGGTTTTTTTATTGGTAAAAAAAAACTGAAACTGATATCGGATCATTTATTTGATATTTTATTAAACCGGAACCGGAACCGAATCGAAAAAATCTTTCGGTCCGGGTTCCTGATTAAGATTACATTACAGAGAGAGAGGTTCTACAGACAAAATAAAATACTTGTAGAATAAAAGTATGTTAAACATTAAAATTTTTTTCATTTACTGGTCTAAAGAGTCATAGATGTAATTGACATATCTAATCAATAAATTGAAAAATTAGAGTAATTACGTTTATTTTATACACACACATATATATAGTATATATTTTTTCATTTAGATATGTCTATTTAAATTTCATGAATTTATCTTTTTTTAATCCGAAATGTCATATTAATCTTTTTATTATAATAGTGATTAATTTACAGAAGTACTTATAATGTGCATGCATTGATGCATGTTCTGTTAGCTTTTTTTATTCAGAATTTTTCTACCGTAAATAAAAAATGGAGTTTATACATGACCTAAAGTATTGTTAATCAATAAATTGAACTCTACTTACTTTTTCTAAACTGCATCGCACCATCTCGGTGATGGGACTCTGTTTCAACCTCTGTCTCTCCACTTCCATTTGCATGTGTGCCATTTCCTTGGCCTGTGCTAGGGCCATTCGCGCTTCAGTTTGCAATCTAGCTTGCCGCGCAAAGAAGTCTGCCTCATCAATCGGTGGTGTGGAATTTGCACCCATATCAAGTCTTAGAGATGGCAGACTCAACATCTGTGGCCTCGTTGGTCCCTTCTGTTTTCCGCCAAATTGCTTTGAGCCAAGGGATGTAGGCGTAGATCCGGGAGATGTGTCATTCTCTGAACCCGGGGACTCTGTGTCCGATGATGTCTCATTCATGAAGCAGATCTGAAGGTTCATTCCTGTACAAGGCAAATATATTCTCGTGATTTTACTTATCGTTTAGTATTTTACTCATAAAATTTATAAAGGGATTGAACTAGTGATTAATTATCTTTATTTTTGCACTTATAGATAATATGTATTAACAACATTAAATATACATACAAGTATTTTTCTCATATATGTGCAAATAAAACCAAATAAATAAATAAAATATAATTTCTGTATATGTCGTCTATTAATAATTTGATGTCACTTTAAAGATTAATCATTTGCGCACTTTATCATTTATTTACTTAAGGTTCCTGAGTAGTCACTTCAGCCATATTGAATCGTGACGTCATAAGCGAGAAATAACGTTGATTTTTTTTGCATACCATTTGTAAATAAAAAGAATTTTGATGAAACCGAAATGATAATATCGCTTTTAAACTTGTAAAAATGGACGAAGACTCTCCTTATATTTCCCCTGATTTTCGTTCATTTTTACAAGTGTTTTAAAACGATCTCGTTTCATTTCATCCAAATTCTCTTTATTTACAAATGGCATGCAAGAAAACTCAACGTGTCGCTTATGACACTGTGGATGTTCACTAAGGAGACCTGACTCGAAGCTTTGTGTTCAGCTACAGCGTTTCGTCCTGGTTCCACCCCAGGTAGCAAGCTGCGTCATTTTGACGTCAGCTTGCTACCAGGGACACTACTAGACTCATCAGTAAGGCGATGTATTGTGGGACCTGCCTTAGACGCCTGGAATGAATCCAGAATGCTTTATTTAAAGGGAATTCGTGGCTACGGTGCTCACGCGAACCGAGTGAGTCCCGTGGACCTCTAGTGGCGAGTCGCCACAACACATTTCTTCGCTTATGACGTCACGATTCAATATGGCTGGAGTGAGTACTCAAGAACCTTAATTATTATTATATGATATTTGATAGAGAAAATTAAAATTTAGATCTATAAAAAATACGAACCACTCTGAAGACGCGATTGGAGACTCGGTTTTCGTCCACGTTCGGCGCGCAAATCTTCGGCATCAGGTCCCATCGCGAGTCTTCTTCTAATTTCTTCACGATCATTTCGTCGCTGCGGACATAACGAATAGATGATATGCGTTAATACGTTTTACATTTTGCATGTGGATGTTAATCATAAAATGCGATAAACATATAACGACTGTTGATAAATATTATAGCGCAATTCGAGAGTCCAAAGGCGCAAGTATGTTAAAATGTTTTGTACACTTAATTGTAATCATAGTTTACAATTTTTATATAGTTATATAGTCTTTAGAAAACATGCAGTTCTCCAGTTAATTAACTACGTGAATTAAAAAATTAAAATTGAAAAGTAGGAAGCATTTTTTTTTAAATGCAATAGGACATTCAAACTGACTTGCTTTCATGTTACAATTAATATAATTAGAAGTAAACAGTAGTATCATACAACAGTTATAAGTAATAATAATGTCATAAATTTATGATTGCTTTTGATGTCGAATACATGCCGCTACTCGAATCTCGCTAGAATTAGAGCTTTTACAAAGTGTTTTCCTCTCGCACGTTTGTCGAATTAATTCACACCTGCAGATCGTCATTAAGTTCGCCTCGTATAACTCTGTCGAATCGCGTAATTAAATCTTCCCTTTCGTAATCAGACCTTTCCAAATTCTCTCCTTTCTTTTCTTTCTCCTCGGTTTCCATGACCGGTTCCGAACGTTTATCCATTTCTGTGGTAGCTTTTTCTTCATTATCTTGATGCCACTTTTATATACACAAATTAATGCTTTTTACTTTTATGAAACGCGTAATACCCGCGGCAACATGATTTATTCTTTTACGAAGGGTGACAGATTTCCGTAGATTCGAAAATATTGAATCAAACACGTGTTACAATAATCGAAAATGGTATCTTCTCTTAAACATCTCTTAAACATCTCTTAAACATCTCCTAAAAATCATGGAGTGCTACAAAAATAATTCAGTATAGTTTTTAGAATTATAAAAAAATCTTAGCTCGAATTGCGAATTGTTTGATAAAGCCCTGTAGAATAAGATATAATTGCAATCGCAGCAAGGAAAACTTGCTTGCTAAAATCTGTTTGTTCATTAATAACGCGCGCTTCCGTGACCCACTTTCGCCTGTGTCGGTCCGGAACCGTACCGAATCGTGCGGTTCGACGACCTTCCTGTTAGATTAGAATGACAATACTAGCAGAAATCCGGAATTATTAAGACTCGGTTCCACCAATGTAAAATTGACTTTGATCTCGGTCCAGTTTACTCTTTATCTTTTTCTAGTCCTGGGAATTAAAAAAAGATAGACGTAAACTATATTAAATAAAAATATTGGCGTTTTCTATCATATTTGTGTATATAAAAATTATATTAAATAATAAGATAAATCTTATTGGTGGAACCGGCCCCTAAAGTTTGGGGCCTACATCCGAACATCCGACCCTGACATTCAGCATAATAATATTGCGGCCGTTCCCTGCACGTGCATGGTCACACACAAATGGAACACACGCACGAGATTAATTGAGAAATATTGTGACTCGTTATACATTTTGTAAATGAATTCTGATATATTCCTTTATATATATTAAAATAATTAACGTGACTCGTCAGATTCTGAGTAGTAATATTTTAAATATATCTGACGTTAAAACACTTAAAAACCATGCTGGTTGATGATCTCGCTTTTTAGTATTGAAATTAAATATGCAATGATAATTATGTTCACTTCAATAAAAATGGAAAAACACGATAACTTTGGTGAAATTGACGAATTATAATAATCAATAATTTCTTCTTTTTAATTTTTATTGAAATTTTTGTTAGATCAAGAATTTTACCATCCTCGACTATCATAGTACTTTTCCTCAAAATTATCAACAGAATTTCTTTCTTTTGAATCAATGCTATAACTTCATTCATTCACATTAAAGGTATTCCAACAAAAAATAAATATATAACAACATATTATATTAATCGATTAAAAATTTAAATAAAGATGTAACTTGTCAGATGTAATTATCTTTTTTAATGTACTATTTGAAAAACATTATAAAAAAGATTGATACGCTTAGAAAAGACACCTGGCTATATATAGCAATCAAAGTCGGTCTGTCACTTGGAAACGGAAAGAATGAAATACCTTGAACATGATACATTCTATACTCCCCAAGTCACAGAGCGGATTTAATTGCTCCAATTTTAACACGTCATTCATCAACGTCATTCAAACAATTTATATTTTCTCGCGTGACTCGCGTCTAAATTACATCTGATGTATGCTGTCGCCCTTCGTCCTTCACATCCCTTACACAATCCAAGTCGTCGTCGTAAGTAAATGTGTAAAGATCGGCGACAAATCTTGAATCCTTTTTGTAATGTTTGCGCGACTTGTTGCTGCTGCCCATGATCGCGCACTCTCGTTGTGCACCTCCCTATCCTGACAAACCAATTAGTTTCTTTTCTTGCAAAATTTATATATCTATCGGATGCTCGTCTTAAATTTCTCCAAGTTCTTTATACTACTCCTCCCCTTCCGCTGGCTTTGCGAACTCGCTTTCTCTCTTCTAGAGTTATCGTGGACAGAATTATAATCTAGAAAGGGAGTCGCTGATCGGACTCGGTCTAAGGTTGCAGAGGTGCAACTGATCTCGAGGATGAGCCACGAGGCTTGCACGCGCGCGAGACGAAGACGGCACAAGACTGCACGAGACTATATTACTGCAAAACGAGTCGAGCGATCCGAGATCTTTCGTTAAGGTTTGCTGATCGCGAAGGAGGCGTTCAATAGCGATGATGGTGGTGGTAGTGGCGGCAACAGCGGTTGTGGAAGTGGCTCTCTGTCTACTGGAGCCTAACATTTAGGAAGGCTTCTCACGGGGATTCTCGGTGAAAGTGCTCGACGAGAATGTGTTGGCTTATATGCGAGTCGACTATACGTTTCCGAGTTCACAATTCGCTTTGGAAAATGGGTATAAAGAGAATTGCATCTGATGCTGTCTTCAGCGGACGCCTACAATAGCTTTCGGAATGAATGGCTTGATGTGATGAGACACATTCCCGCAGTCCCTTTTAGGAGTAACACACTTTTAGATACAATAAGAAAGTTGATATACAAGTGTGTGTAATATCGATTTTACATAATACATTTTGTGCTATACGTTGTACATCATGTACTTTATGTATCTATTGTAGCGTATTGCTTACAATTGATACATTTGAATAATTTAATGAGCACAAACTGAACAATATATACCAAAAACAAATTTTTCAGAAAGTCTGAAAAACACAAAAGTGTAACATTTATAGTAAGAATATGCAAATTGTAATCGTCATCAAAATTTCTTTTTTATCGAGTTCAGTTGAGGATTAAGAAAATATTACAAAAATATAATTTTAAATCTCATTTATACATTGATATATTAAATTAGATTAACAAATTAATGTTTAAAAAAACACGTGTAAATACATTTCTAAATGATTTTATATCGCAAAAGATTGTGATCGATTTAGTTTGTCTTTATATTCTCGCATATTTCCTTTCGCATAGAAACAACGTGAATGTTATGCAACTACGATGTACTTCGCCATATAATAATCAGATGCACGAGAAAGTTATATACATTCAATTTATTATCATATAATTATATTATCAACTGGAAAGAAAATAATCTGCCGCATGTAAAACGTTATTTAACTTATTGATGCGCTACGCAAACTTTAGCTCTCTCATCAGTCGCATCGTTGTAACAAAAAATCATTAAATCATCTTCGGGATCGTGCGTAAAACGTTTCGGTTGACCAATCATGCGTGACTTTTGCCCTGTGCGCAATTCAACATTTGGAACACGATATAAATCTCTCGGTCTAGGTGGACAATATATCCAAAATATGTCATCTATCAAAAACGATGAAGCATAGAAAAAAAACGCATTTCCTGCGTTAATAATTGAAAAATTAACACATCTGAATACACAGACGATTTATATGAACTTATACTTAATTTATCCTTCTATGTGCTTCGTTGTTGGAAATCGTCGAGTGTCAAGGTTTATCAATCTCGCGATATATTATCGCGATAAATTATCGCGCCTGTTGATGCTAAATAATCAGACTCTTCTCCATTTTTTCAACAACTTTTCTTAACTAATAATTATTTTACCGTTAAATTCTAATAGATTAAAAACAAAATTCCACTTTCAAAAGAGCTTTCAGAAAATCTGAAGACGATCAACTCGTTCCTTTGGAAATATTGTTGTACGTCTATTTCGCAAATTTTCGTATTAAGAATCTACATAATATGCGTCCGCCTACTTGCTGATGCCCCCGCAAAATATATATTCAATGCAAACGTGAAACCTTAGACAGAACTGATGCTCTACTGGGTGTTTGCCAAACATATTACGATAACTAAATGAGATACGATTAGAATACATCAAGTAGAAAACGTGTGTGTGTGTGTGTGAATGAACGGAAAACTTTCATTGACCCGAGAGCTTGAGTTAATTTAAGAATTTATCTCTATGATATAAGAAAGAAAATATTGGAAATCAATAGAACTGCATTGCATATCGGAGAATGAAATTAGTTAGATAAATATGCATAAAATTGTCCTTTTTACGATGTTATCTAAAAATGTATAAGATGCAATATTAAAAAAAAAAAAACAATTTGAATTATATATAATTTTAAAGAAAGATATATAATATCCTGTTTCGATATTAAATTTAATAAAATTGCTATAATAATAGTCTAAGTTCGTAATCCTGCTATAATTCAAGTGTCATATAAAAATAATTACTGATTTGTATGGAAAGAATGTTGATTACTTACTCGACGTTCCTCCTCACGTGCAGCTCTAAGGTGCGATTCGATCGCATCCAGGTCGATTTTTGGCATCGCTGTCTCGATGTTATAAACGTCGAAGCCACCTTTAATAGTACACGAATGTTAAACGTGAGTACCTTTACCCTATGTCGACGATATGGCGGACTGAACAACCGAATGGAAACTAGTAAGTAACGAACCATCGCGTGTGTGTACCTAAGTAATCTCGAGTGTGATCAGTCCAAAATTAAAGTTTATCTCGTTCGGCTATACTTTTCAAGGGTCAATCAATATAAATATATATGTATATTGTAAATATATTCTATTCTATGTTTTTCAAATTTGTTGCAAATTTTAACATTTGATATCAACTTTTCAAATAAAAATTAAATATTTTAACACTTTGGAAGATTTGAATATAAAAATCAAGATAATCTTATTGCTCTGTTCCATATAGGTTCATTAATCGATAATTAATTTTAATATAAGCTTACTTTGAGAGATTTGATCAAGTAATATAATGCTAAGAATTATAAACCTAAAGCATTAAAAAAATATTTAAAAAAGTAATTATTTAAAATAGCGTTTTCAAGGCCGTGTGTAATTATTGTAGTTAAAACAGTTACTGATATTGAGTCGCCATCACCATTAATAATACAAAAACAATTTTTTTCAATTACTAAGAAAAGTGAGCCAGTTAATTACTTCCAGTAGAACGTGAGTGTCATAAAATGCACATATTTATTAAAAACGATTATACGTTTTGCACTAAAAATATAAAAGATATACGGAAAATAACAATTTGTGCAAAAAAAAATGTATCGGTAATATATCTACGACAGAAAAAATCTATTGTGTAAAAAATTATTTTAATACAAGAATTACAAGGTATTAAAATTAAAAAGATAATAATGTTTAACATTTAAAAACCAATTGTAGCAAAATATTAAATGATTAGAAAGAAATAATATTAATATTGCAGACATATTACTAAAACGATAATATAGAAACATATAAAATGAAAAATTAAAACTGTGAATGAATAGAACAAATAGAGTAAAAAGACACATTGAGATATCTACCAGATCCATTGTCGATGTCAACGCGGCGCTTATCGAGACGCCTCTGAGAGTTAGAGTTTCGCGATTGTTGCTGCTGCTGTTGCTGCTGTTGCTGTTGACGACGCTTGGCCTGGTTCTTAACCATCTTTTCCTTCTTCCGAGCATCGGCGCTGGACGCCTCCGGAAGTTGGCGATCCAACAGCTTGTTAGTATCCATGTGATCCTTGACGATCGAGGTGGACCGCGGTTGGCGCATACTTTCGATCGATTCCATCGCGACCACGTCCGGTACCGGCTGGGCGTATTTCTCAAGATCGACGCCGATGTCCCGGCCGATACTCGACAGTAAATCGATTTCCTCCAGTTTCGTATAGGTCGGCCGCTCCTCAGCGAAGCCCTCGGAGTAGTCACTGTTACTCTCCGACTCGTCGTCGTCGACCGAACCGCCCGTCGACGTTGACGTCGTCGTCACCGGCTGACGGTTGCCTATTTTGGAGCGATCTGAATGAGGCAACTCCTTTGCCTCGCGTATTAGGTCGATGTGCTCCACCACGATGTCCTCCGTCTGCGCCCACACCGAAATCATTTGTGTTTAATCGACCATGCACGAGAACATCGCGAGTCAGATAGGTGCGAGACTCAATGACAGGAAATAGGATTAATCGGGATAGTAATTGTCATGCAAATCAATTGCATAATAACGTTAAAAAGGTCTCAGACAGAAAAGCCGCGGAAATTGTGTATTCTATGATAATTAAGTTTAATTATGGATGAACAACATAGTGCGTGCAACAGCAAGATTTAAGAATTAATGAAATTCAAGGCGAGTTCAGCTTAGATCACGGATAAATACAAGACTGTTAAACGTTAAAACTAATTATATAACTAATATGACTAATAAAACTAATACTATAACAATTAAAAATATTATAATTATAATAGAAAGAATAAGAGTTAATATATACGTTGAATAAAATCAAGATGAAATAAACATCTATTTTAAATATTATTTAAAGTCATTTGAATTAGTAATTTTCATCTATGTTGGACTTTCCAACGATGATGTTTTATAGTTGTTATAAAAACCGTCGCTTTAGGATATGATTTTAACTTACAATTAATCTTAATTGCACTAATGATTGTAGAAAATCACCTTCGAGCTCACCTCGCCGATCTCGCTAGTCTTTCCAGAGTCTAGAATCTCCTCGATCTCCGGAAACTGCAGGCTTTCATTTACGCTGGTAGTCAACTCCACTAGCTCAACTTCGACGGGTACTTCCCTCTCACGTTTATCCTCAAAAGTCACTTGCGACAATTCGATAGCGCACTCATCCACCTGCACAGTGGACAGTAGTTAAAAAATTTTTAATTTTTGACCAAAATAGAAATCTCCATAAAAATAAACTTTATTCAAAAACACTAAAACTAATCATTTATAAATTTCTTAACTAAAAAATTTACATTATTTATATAATAAAATTTATTTTTTTGTACAATATTATTTTTATTTACTATAATATTATCTATTATTAAATATACATACGAAAAATTATTAAATATATTTTAAATATTTAAAATTGACAATAAAATAGTTTTATTTTAATTATACAAAATTATTAATTTATTTCCATAAAATTATTAATTTATTTCCATAAATTTTAAAACATGCCGTTTCTTTAATGAACTCTAGCTTTAGAGGATGGCAGAATCGAATTGATTGTGAGCTCCTTATTCTATAAAATAGTTCTGTCATTATTTACCAATCTTAAAAGAATAATTGTGGCTGCAAATAAGCTCGTCCAAATGCGAACAATATACCTTCCAATATAAAATATTTTGAACGTCTCTCTCTTTCTTTTACTGATAAATAATAATAAAATGATGTATAATAATTTTAAAAATATGATAATAGGATATTATAACATTGTTATATGTGATAATAGGATATTATAACATTGTATTTATATTTTATCTAAAATAAAATTTTTTTAAATAAATTTTAGCTAAAAATTAAAAAATTTCAAACCACTGTAATCTGGTTGGCCAGACTCTCTTCCCGTTCGTCTAAGAGCGTCAGGTGAGTTTCTGCCTCGACGATGCCGTTTATGACTTCCTCCGGCTCCGGCGAAAACGCCTTCTCCTCGGATTTAGAGACCTCCACACTCTTGACGTAGTTGATGCACTTTTCCGAAGGCGGCACCACCGCCTCATACAGAGAGGTCACAGTCTGGAACATAAGAGAGACGAGAGTGGCATGATGATGTCACGAAAGCGAGAGTATGTGTTCGTAGAAGGGTGTTTGATTATTTTTACGCGTTGATAACTTACGTCGACTATCGTCTGGTTTTCCTAGTGACAGATTTATTTTTATTTAGAATGATTTTGCGCGATTGTCATGATGTGACTCGTGCAAAAAAATTAGTCCAATCCTTCTGCTGACGACGAATGTTAATAAAATCGATTCAAACGTTCTCTCTTTTTAGAGAAAGAGAGAGAGAGAGAGAGAAAGAGAAATAGATAAATTGACAATTCGTCAACGATCTTTCTGTTAAGACATTTGAAAATTGAAAATCTTTAAATCAAAAAAAGTCCCGGACAAAAGAAAAAAATCATCGACAGATATATGTATTTCAGAAATAAAAGGTCTGTTTTTTATTGCTGCATTCTGAACCGGTGCAATAAGTTGAAGTGAAACAAACGTATATTTAATATTTCACTTCAACTTATTGGACCGTGTGCACCAGTTCATAGAGTGCAGCAATAAAAAACAGATCTAAAATTGTTCATCCGACACTCAACATCTTCGGAATTTTTTGTCTTGAAAGAAAAAAGAAATTTAGAATGGAGAATCTTAAGAGATACATACATATATTATCAAATATATTATATATGGCGCTCATTTCTACAAACATCTAAATTTTTAATATTCTCTATCACATCTTTGTGATTCTTTACGATGTTACAAGTACGGTCAGTTTGTTCAATTAATGATGGATATTATACCTGTATATTAAATTTGGGCTTCTCATAAAAGATCTTGCGATCGTTGCGCTGGCCACAGAGATGATTGATACTGTCGTTGATATTGTTATTGTACTCGTCGTTCTCCGGCAACGGAGCTACCTCATCATGGTGATGAAGTGGCGGGTAATCGGAACAACTATCGTGTTCGTCCTCAGTCAGGTCTGTGTCCGATAGCAGGGAAGGTGCCAAATGCTGAAAGCCGGGATAGTTGGGATTGACGATGCCGCGGCAGCCTGCTGGCAGATTCCCTTCTTCAGACCAATCGGACCACTCGGATGGCGTCAACTCGTGCGACGAGTTCTCATGCGGAGAGTTACGCCCTGCAACATTTCGCAGTTATGCTCATCTCAGCATCAGCCGAATAATTGGACGTCGTAGCTCGTGACTCATCATCGCGCACCGCGCTAGTCGGCTCGTGCGCTTGTAGGCTGATTGTCTTTCCACCAGCAATACTTTACTCTGACGAGTGACTAAATCTCGCTCTTAATTTTAGAACACATACCTCTAGAAAAATTCCGAAAACACACATCATGGATCTCATTGAAGACTCATTGTAACTTTGATAGATTGTAACATCGGGGGATTCAGATTCATATTTCAGACTTCTTTTATTTTAAAGCTCTGAGATTTAGGAATATACCTGTACAGATCGTAATGACAAAAAGTTTTGCATTGTTAAGTTATAAAATAAAACTCTCCTTTCTTTTTCCTGGAGCAAGCGAAATTTCGATCGAGTCTGGGAAACCCATGTGTGTGATCTAGGGTTAAAGATTGAAAATTGTGTCACTCTGTTTCAAAACGCTCAATTTTCACTCTTTAGAGTGAGATTCTACTCCAAAGAATTTAGAAAGCACACATGCGACATCGATAAGAATTCCTCATGTTCGGTTTCAACAATTCTTTGTCTTCGAGAATTCTTGATTGTTGTTAGATTTGTTGGTTATCATTGAATAGATCAATGATGTCATGATCAATCATTGGTTCCTGAGCTTTAATTTTATACATAATTACTGATCATGAAAAGACTTGTGGCTGTGTAGTCTCTTTCTATAAACTGCAATGTCCTTTATATGGATCTTTGGTTTTATGGGACAGATTAACACGCTGGATTATTATCAGCTGCTGTAGCTTCAAATTATTGTGGCATTATATATATTGTAATATTAACTTCTAAATATAGATTACTGACTCTAGAAATTTTACATTTCATGAATAATTTTATATTCTGCTTCTGCGCTGATAATTTTTAAATTTAGACTACAGTTGCAGATATAAAATACTTAATAAATAATACCGTAAATCACATTGTGTATTGTAAGTTAATTATTGTGAAAGTGTACCATACTTTGTCTGCAATACGCGACCGCGAATAACTTTGGTTGAACTAAAAATCTCGAGCTTGTACTTTACGGATAATGGTTAATGTCAAGGATGTAAAACGCGTTATTAATGGCAACCACTGGAAAATATCGAAGTTCGCCACACGTGTCTGTCGCGCTTCTATGACGAAACCTTCAATCGCCATTGTTTTCCAATAAAATCTCGAACATCAGTATAGCGTAGCATTTGAAAGAAGTATGACTAAAAAGTAGGCCAATCAATTAATTGCTCGATAGAAGCGAAGATCTGCGAAATTAATAAATCTAATAACTCAGATGTATTCATTTATTATCTAGACATATTCTTTATTAAAAATGTGTATGTAATCAATACAAAAATATATGTTTTTCTTCTATCTCTTTGGAATTACTTCACTTATCAATTTTTTTTTAATTTTTTCACAAATTATGTCGTAATTTAATCACATGAAGAAGTTCTTATTCTATTCTATTGTACGATTCTACATGGGTTGGTTCAGGGACGATAGGGCTCACCTTCGTAACCAGTGAGGCTTTCGATGGAGCTGCTACTTTGTATCCTCAGCCCGGTTAGATTGTTGTTTACGTTGGCGGATTGCTCTTCGATCGTGCCTAATAATACAAGTCTCTTACTTATAAATCATTTGCTTTTATCTTTCTCTAAATCCTTTTTATGCTCTATCAATTTCCTTTTTTTTTCTCTGAATTTATTTATTCTACATTTCCCTAATGCGAAATCGCATATAATAATAGAATAATATGATAGAATAATATAGATTATCGGCCGCATTAACAATATACATCAATCATATAAATAATTTCACGTGAATAAATAATTGGCAGAATACAGATATCTCTGAATTTATTTATTCTACATTTCCCTGATGCGAAATCGCATATAATAATAGAATAATATGATAGAATAATATAGATTATCGGCCGCATTATATTAACAACATCAATCATATAAATAATTTCACGTGAATAAATAATTGGCAGAATACAGATGGCAAATGTTGAAATGTGAGATGATTAATAATGACGTATATTGTACATACAGAATGTTCAGTAAAAATCGTAACAACACTTAAAGAAAAATTCCTGAGATTATTTAGAAACGAAAATTCCAATACCAAAATATCAGTAATTAGAAATATCACTTAATAAATATCACTTAATAACTTAATCTTATCGTGAACATAATCTTTCTACCGATATTAACAAGACGCAACGAGTAGCTTTTAGCACTTTACGTTCTACTATCTAAACGCGCAAAATTTAGGCGGTGCAATTCGCTAACATTAAATATTTATAAATCATACATTATTATAGCCCCGACATTTTGGTATTAGAATTTTCGTCTTAAAGTTATGTCAGGAATCTTCCTTTAAGCGTTGTTACAATCTTGACGGGACATCCTGTATTATACATAGAATGTAATGCATGTTTATATACGTACAAGGTATCCCGAAATTCGCGAATCAAAATACCACACAGCAAAACAGTTTTCAAAAAATTAAATAAAAAATAATAATAATAATATTCGATTTGTATGAATCACATCACATATGCGCATAAGAAGAGCTACCAAATATATGTATACGGTCAAAGTTAGATATTGAGATAAAAATAATTATACGATATATGTATAAATTTCTAAATACATTTATCTCAATCATACTATGCGCCGCATACTGTCGGCTTTACAACACAATTATTTAACTGAAATAATAATCTAGATCACAAATTAATTTTTAATCATCAATTTAATACTATCAGCACATTTAAAATTTTGTAAAGAACTTATTGTGAAAAATATTACCTCAGCCAGAAATCGAACGGGACTGAAAAGTTATTTGTAAATTTTTATTTTAAGCAATAGTTTGTGAAATAATAAAGGTTTAAATATGGCCAATTATGGACTACGTTTAGATACGCGAACTATATTCAAACGTTGAAGTGCGCGTTTACTAATACCACCGCATGTGTAATTCATGGACAGGTAGCCGTATAAAGGTAATCTATAGTTAATTATACTCAAGCTCTTATATTTCAAAAACTACTTGAAATAAAAATGTACACTTTTTTATTTAACTTTTCGAAAATTTTCTAGCTGGTATATGTTAATTTCGGGACACACATATACATATATGTATATATAAAAGAAATATATAATATATATACGTATACAAAATTAAATATATGCACATATATAAATATAAAATATCGTTACTTTGATATTTTAATTTAATATTGTAATTATTAATAATTCTGTAAGAGTAAATTATTGCATATTTTCTAAAACGCAGAAGGAGCATCTAAAGATGGTTCTTTTAAAATCGATACAAGTTTGTAATATGCGCACACTGGGCACATACACACACGCACACACACACACACACACAGCTAAAGGTAAGCAGATTATAGCGATTGACAAACGCAATTTAAATTTAACACTTTTAACAGCACACTCACCTTCGTAATCGGCGAGGCTTTCGATGGAGCTGTTCCTCCGTATCCTCAGCTCGGTGAGATTATTGTTGACGTTGACGGGTTGCTGCGTTGACGGGTTGCTCTGCTGCACGTTGTCGCGCGCGATCGCTAGAGAGGACCACGTGGTGGTGTCCTCGGCCAGCCGGAAATCCGCCGACTCGTCGTTCGGGTAATCCGGTTCAGGAGTGGCGACCGGCTCCTGAGCTGCGTTCTCGTTGCGATCGCCGATCTCGCCGGCCCCGACGCTCCGGCTCGGGCTGTGCCTGCGGAGCTGGCTGCGAGCGAGACCGAGAAATGAGTCCAGGTGGATCGATACTAGCGTTGCCGTTAGGTATACCGCTCGAGCCCGCCGATGCCGAGGCGGCATAGGCGGCAGCACGCCTACGGCCGCCACGGAGACGGATCAGACGTTTATATTTAGCGTAACTTATAACTAGGAAATAATCAGCCGACTTGGTCAGGCAAAGATTACAGCGATTGACATTTGCAGCCATGACTCGACGTAACTCCGCGTGCACGGCCATTATATGACGTGTATTTATTTAGTTCTTCGCTTCTCCTAATTATATATAATATGTTAGGGAATGTGAATGAGAAAATATTGTTTCCTTGAGGAAACATTGGTAATTAAGCTCACTTTGATTTGGGACATCATTAATAAATATAATATATATATAGATTGTAGAATTGAAATTGATAACAGAAATAATTCATTTATCGATTTTCCATTACCGCTGGAGTATTTCAGCAACTATATATTTAGTGTGGATTTTAAAATAATTTATTTTAAATTAAAAATCCTCTATTTAAATCTTTCATTACAAAAGTACTATTAACACTCAAAATAAGTGTAATTGATTGACCATTATTAATATTAATTTCTATAAGAATACTATTTTTGTTATTATAATAAATGATTTAAGTTGGAGTGTTAACAGTATTTTTAACACACAAAATAAATGATTAATTGGCCAGTATTAGTATTAAATTTCTATAAAGGCAACTGTCATATTTCTTGCAATTTTTGACTATCAAGAGTTGGAAAAAGAGTCGAATAATTTTTTTAATCTTCAGGGTGGAAAAAAATTATATCTTCAATCCGATTTACATATTATTTAAAAAAAATAATAAACAAAAATAATTTTTTAATACCTAAAATATTTAAGATAGAAGAGCGTACAACATTCAAAGTGATTATAAAGAATGTAAACTCGTTATAAAATAACATTGATAATAAAAACTTATAAAAACGGCTCTATAACGGCCAGGATTAAAAACCAGCACTTGAGAAACACATTATGTAATATGAAGAACAAAGTAGCAGCTTTCCACGAATTGTGGCATTCACATTTCCGTGTCCGTTTCAGCACCTCGATTAGGGGATGATTATTATCTGCGCACGTGATCGCCGGCCCGGCCGGCCGTCAATTAACCCTCTATTACGAGCGCCGTAATAGATTTGATCATCTCGTTGTCGGGATAACTTACTTGTTGTTCAGTCCATTGGGATGCAACGACACCGAGACCGACTCCCTGAGCCGCATATCGATTGATCCTCGTCTGAAAAAGAACGCGTACGATCGGTTTAATTCCTCCATTCTCCGAAACAGACAGAGACAGTGAGAGAAAAAAAGGGGATGAATCTTCGCGCGCGCACTTTACTGGCCACCCTCCTCTGGCGCAACAGAGAGAGGGAGAGAAAGAGAGAGAGAGAGAGCGCTCGGAAACAAACGTGAGATCCTCTGCGAGAACTCCCGGGAGATTGTCAATCGGGCAAGTAGCCACAAGAACGAGCGGAACCGCGAATCGATTGTGAGACACACAGTCAAACTCTCTCCGGCTCTCCGTCCAGCATTCAACGAGGCTACCGAGGGAAATAGGGAATGGGACTCACCGTCCGCCATGTTGAAGTCGTGCGCAAGGTTGCTTGCGTTCAGCCCCGCGGTTTATCGACTCGCGACCGACACCCTCGTTTTACCCTCCCCTCCCCCCCCCGCCCTCGACCACCCACCGTTTTGTTCGCCAACCCCCTCTTCCTCAGGGATGGTTTCGCACGTTCGAGCGCCCTGAAACTTCGCGTCCTACCTCTTCTCAGCATCGCCATCATATTTGATTTTATGAAGGTGTGACTCGGAGTAAACTTTAATTAACTACCTAGTAAACAAGATGATGCTATTTATCGTCATTTTAACGTTACATTGACGCCCTTAACGTCACAATTAATAAAAATATTAGAAAGTTTTTGCAATAACGTGAATCCAGATACGGTGAATGGTAAAGTCATGTTATCCTTTTCTTAGTTAGTTGTTAAGAAAAAAGATAACCTGACTATCTGATCTTATTTGGATAAACGGTATTGCACAAACTTTCTAATATCAGCTTGTTTACTGGGTAATCGAACTGGGTGTCAAACTTATCAAGTAACGTATCTGTGCTATGTCTTGTTAATTAACACATAGAATTTTTGGTTGTTCAACGGATATAAAGAAAAAAAGGGATTAAATTAGGGTCAACGATTTATATTTAGAAATTTTACTGCAAACGCGGTTCTGCCAGTTGAACTTAATAGTCGATTAAATTAATTGGTATTTGCATGTATATATTTGGAGCACATTTAGGACGTAAGCTTTCTGTTACAAGATAATCTTGATGACTCTGATTTGACTATGACGAAAATAAAAATCAGAACGTACTTAAATCGAATGTAATAGCAGAAGCGTAAACGCCCCTTTTATATTTCCTCTGCAATTTTCGCCTCCTAGAAGCTTAATTCATTTACGCTTCTGTAATTTTTCCCTTACATTCGACTTATGCTCCACCTTTTATTATCATCAGGAAAGAAACAATGTGCTTTTTACATTCATTGTTCATGCTATTTTAGTAACTTATACTATTGTTTCATAATAGTAATGCGACATAGAAAAATATACAATAAATATTAAAAATTTTATATCTAGAAATATCCACATTTTGCATCCACCATACATACCGATTTGTTTTTTTTTATGTACTTAAATATCACGTAATTTTCGTGTTATTTATCTAGATATGCCTTACAATTTGCAATAGAATGCACGTATGATAAATTTGAAAAATCAAAATGGATTTCTATAGAAATTAACTCTTTGTGATCTCATAATGCTATTAAAAGATTTTATAGGAGCAAAAAATTTCAAATATATAGAATTACATTTATTTTTCATAATAATTAACTTATGATATCGAATCAAATTTTTCCTTGCTGATTTTATGAAACTTTGTAAAAAGTGGTTTATATTAGATATTAGGTTTATGAAATCATTTATGTACTATAGAAACATTTTGTTTTATTTTACAAAGAGGAAGATAATGCGTGTGCGAACTAGAAATTGTGGATCATTTGCTGTCCCCTAAAATTAAAACGGCACTATCACGGTCTATGTAGCGTCATCTTCATCTCGCACGTGCGTGACAGTCCTTAGCCCCGTATCCCAAGGCAACTCCTTAACCACCCTCATCTTGCTTTCCGATCCCTCGAGTATTCTTTCGCAATGCGTTTCGCGTCTTTCCGCGGAATCAAGAAGTATATTACAGGCAGTGTGCCAAGAGAATCTCGTTCTAAAAATTTTCACACGAATAACGCGAACGTAAATAATTGCATCCTTATTAATACATATTAATGTAATCTTTGAAAATCCACTTTTTTAAAAGTCTACTTCAAATTTTTCGAAAAATCTGCATATTGTAAGAAAAAATATCTTGTTTGTGTGATATCAAAAATTTATTAAAATATTTTTTTCTAAACGCAACAAAATATCAAAATTCTTGATATATTTAAAACACTTTATGGGATATTCAGTTTGTTTCAATTACGTTTAGAACTTTTATTTATTTTTCATGCGAAATTAATTCGTACTTAAAATTTCCCGAAATCTGATTTATACCGTAGAATTTACGAATAATTTACAGTAATTTATAAAAAAGAAATTACACTAATTTATATGAGAAATTTCTTCATTCTTCGATTTTAATTGATACAGAATGTCGGTTTAGAGCTTTTATCAGCCTGCGGACTGATAATTTTGCTGGTGGTGCCTTTTATTTGACGACGGCAGTCACGCGTCGATCGATCGATTCGCCACGCCGCGACGCGACGCGTCGCGTCGCGTCACGTAGCGTCGCGTCGCGTTGCACGGCGCCGTTCTTTCTATCTGGCCGAAAAAGCGTCGGCGTGTACCACGAATTTTGCACGCGCGACGTCAAGTCCTCGTTCGGGATGCACCAAGATGCACCTTGCCGCCAGCATTGCCGCACTTGGCGCGTTCCGCTTCGAGGCCTCACGGCGAGGTGGTCGCACGAGGAATACATGTGCACGCGAGCGATAAAAATATATGTATATTATTTTCGATCAACACCGTTATTGTACACAGCACTAATAAGTATTAAAACCAAAGAAAAAAATTTCGAATCGATCGAAAAAAGAATTACAAGAAAAGTCTACAGACCAAGTAGACAAGAGAGGGATCAGAGTGATGCAATGAAATCTTAATGATAAAAAAGAAAAGAATTGAAGATTATTATCTTATGATGATCCTCTGCTAGATGTCATTAAACTGATAACCTTAATATCGTTCTTTCATGCTTTTAGAATAACTAGTAATATTACTGAGCAATATATTGTTTTAATTATCCAACAGTTTCTATTAATTTATTCAAACCAACACAATCCGGTTTGTTATAATTTTACATAATAATTTATGTATTATATGATTACACTACTCGAGTGACAATTATAGATCATTGCATCGATTCATTTTGTTACACGAGGTGAATCATAAGATTACCCCTCAAAGAAGCCGAAAAGAGAGAAATCTGAAAAATCTATATTCTTCCTCAATATCTATATCTTTCGATAATATTGCAACTTAAAAAAGAATGATTTATTTTTAGAAGTGTTCTTCTTCTTATAAAGAACGCATTGTACAGTAGTGCCTCATTCATATAAAAAAATATATTTTATGAAAATTATTTGGATTAATAAACGTTCTGCAAACGGTAGAGACTTTTCATGGACTCGTGATTTTCATCCCTCGAGTTTTCGAAAAAATAGCGACGCAGAACACTTAAATACTGTTGGTTCAATCATATAGAATCGCGCATCCCCATAGGCATATCACTTGATTCACTTACATCTTTGAATCGGCAGGTCACCGACAGCTGTCCTCTCGCAAGACGCAGGAGAGTCTCTTCGCTGATCGGATCCTCAAGCGTTGTTCAAAAGGAGTCTCGCATTCGCCGTCGCTATCGCCGTCGTCGGCAAATGCACTAGGTTTAGCACTTGGGAATGTATCACGCGAGGATGCGAATCGAATTACTACGCTACGATTTAGCTCGCAAAAATACAAAAGGAAGCGCAACGACGAGTCTTGGTGCGCGACGCGAAGAGACTGCGAGGCCACGGTGTCGGCGTTCAATGTCCCTCTCTTTTTCTCTTTGTCTTTCTCTCTCCCTTTCCATTCGATAGTTACTACTCTCTCGTTTTAACTAACGTCTCCGTCTCCATTCCTCTCCCTTATTCGTTGCGCACCAGTATCACCCTTCACGATGACGAAAGATAGACGCAGGCGCAAACCCCTCCGCGGGGGTTGCTGACTCGATTTGTTCTCTTCTCCGCGTCGCGATGTGATTTCGTTATGAGAGAGACTTGCCAATTATCGATCCAACAGTCGATCTTGATTTGGGACAATGGGAGTCGACGCCCGACACCTTGCTACACTTACCGTAATTTCACCTTTCGTCATGTATGATATGAATTAATAACAAGGATGCCAACAATACAATTCAGTTTCGTATTTAGATGACATAAATTCAGGATTTAATATAAATTGTATGTCGAGTTATCTTACACAGCTCAACTAGATAATTGCGTTTAGCGTCAACTATAGAAATACTTGTCCAAGTTGTTTAATGAATAACTGGTAGTTAATTAGAAATGTTTATATATATTCTTCAGTAGTAAGAGAAAATTCAAGCGTAATAAGAGGTTTCACTATTTTAAATAATACGTGACAGTTTTTAGCAAGGTTACAACAACAGCCTTACAACATTACGATATATAAATAACACTGTAACTTTTCATTAAAAAAAAATATACATGTACAAAAACAGAAGTATGGTAATAAATCATTTAAATTTATTTATCTTAATTTAAAACTGTACAATTTATTTTTATTAAAAGGAATATTACTTAATTGAAATTATGTGTGTAACGTATAATTTATGAGTTACTTTGATCCTAGTATTACTTCATTAGTTATTGTACTCTACTCTTTTATTTACGTCTATTACCACCACCGGCCAGTATGGTCAGAACTCGCACGAAGATGTTCAATGTATCCAGATAAATTGAGATTGCACTGCAAAAATACAAACATTAATTTTATATTGTGACAATTCTTAGATAATAAAAAAAAAATTATTTTGTGATTACGTATTCATATTTCATATCACTTAAGTAGGTGCTCTAAAAGCTTTAAGGGGCGATTTCTCATATTAAATCAAGAAAACTTCATATATGTCCAAAAAGGGAGAGGTTTCAAAGACACAAATCAAATTGAAGGAAAAACGTCGTTTTGTAAAAATATCAAAATCTATTTGGGTTATTATGATGAAACTTTTATACCTTTCAAATATGCACAAAGTTTCATTAAAATAACCCTAGTTTTCAAAATAAATAAAAAAAACGCACGAAATTTTTCCTCCACTTTGACAGCTTGTATCTTAAAACCAAACCGTTTCGAACATATAGTCATATGAAGTTTTCGTTTTGATCTCTCTCTAGTGTGAAAAATCATTCCTTAAAATTTTTTAGAGTACTTAACTATCACTCTATATATATAATTATAATATAAAAAAAACTGACAAGGGAAACAACACCAGGTGACGGTGTCGGGGATTTTTATGTGCTTTTTACAGGCTATTCTTGAGCGAAAAAAAAAACGATATATATCCAGCCGTTTCAGTCATTGGCCCATAGTTCCGAAGAAATCGATTTTTTAAATAATTATTGTAATAATTTGAAAAACGTACCGTATAGAAAAATATCAATATCTTTATAAATTTCATTTTAATTTAATGTTATTCATTTTAATTACTTTTTGATTGTAATGAAATTTCAAGAAATTACAAATTAATATTAAACACTCATTTATGAAATATTTATTATTATCATCATTATCGTCGTTGTTATTTACATGAACGCATAAATAAGATTGTAATGAAAATTGTTAGTTTCTAATGAAATTAGAAATTGGAAATTGTAATTAGAAATAAGTAAATCATATGTTTGTAATTTTCTTTTCATTAATATTAATCGATTTATTAATAACAATAGAAAACTAATTGTGTTTTGTAGATATACATTGTATGGGATGATATAAATCATAAAAACAAGAAAAACATAAATATTTATTGCATTGTGAACACCTTTCAAATAAATTTTTGTTGCAGACAAAATAACTTTTTCTAATATCTGGAGGAAAGCAGATTTGATTAACATTATGGAAATAGTTTTTTTCAGAAATCAATTTTGATGAGAACTAAACATATTTTATCATCGGTGCGAAAACTGGAGATGATAATTGATGATGAATCATCGAATGGTTTAATGACATTCTCTCGCGTCGACAGTTCTTTGCATAAATTAGTTTTCTATTATTATATTTCTTCGAAACTATGGGCCAATGGTTGAAACGGCCGAACATGTATAATTTTTTTTTTCGCTCAACAGCCTGTAAAAAGCGCGGGAATCAAAATCCCCGACACTATCACCTGATGTTCCCTTTGTGAATTTAATAATATTTAAAAAGAGAAATATTAAAAATTGTAAAATATTCATTATTCACAAACATTATAATTTCTTTGCAACACATTATTAACATTTTTCCATGAGATGAGAAAAATCAACATTTTATTTAATAACAATCCTTCCTATTCCGAACTACTTTTTTTGATTACTTACTTATTTATTGGATCGTATGGCCTATCATGAATGTTGTACATCGGATAAGTTTCCGCTTGTTTGATGATTTTTTGCGTGTCATAGAGCAGGAATCCGGAAAATAGCAGAAGGCCGCCATAAAGAGCTACAGAATACAGTCCGGATCCAAGAGCGGTCGTAGGTGGAAGGAACATAGAACCGAGCGAGCTGGCAAATACTACGCCTAAACCAATAGCAAGCGGACCGCCCATTGCCAGAAATTTATCGCTGGGCGCGGAAACGGCAATCGCTGATAAACCACCGACTATCCCAGCGGTGTACCAAGCAGCTCGGATAACCAATGCTCCACCCAAAAGAGTCAACGGTGCTACAACGGCGCCCAAGATTCCAGTATGTACTAGCCAAGCCATATGTTTGCTATTGAATCCTTCCTTATATGGAAGTCCTTGTACAATCATGCCGCTGCCAATCATTGCAGCCAATGATACACCTATAGCGACCCATCCCTGACGCATTATCATGTTCATTACAACGGGAGAACGCAGGCACATAGCCGCAGACGCTGCGCTGGCAGCAATGGACGCACCAAAGTACGTGTAAGTGGACTTCACTCTGTCTTTAACGTATTGCGGCCATAAGCTGTATGGAAAAAAATAATTCTAGGTTTTATTTTATCTTGTCAAGTTGAATTCAATTAGAATTCAATTAGTAGAATAGAAAGGACCCCGCACGTTTCTTATGGATTTTGATTCTCAAATCTTCTCATATTTTGGGAAATTGTAGTTCCAAGTGTCTCGATTAAAAATGTCAATGGGCGCGATCTCCTAAAATTAACAGTTTTCGAAATATAACTATTCAAACTTGGTTAATTCTATTATTTCGGATATTGGGCAATACAAACAATCTCGATCCTACATGATCTTACAACTTGAAAAAATACTTCGATGAACCTTATAACATGTGAAATAAGGCTGCCATAATTGCATTTCGTTTCGCGATCCCAATTGTGGCTAAAAATGATAATAAGTAAAATAATGATAAGTACCAATCGACCATTGTACCAATTCGAGTCAACAGTAGCACGTTCCACACGATTCTTCCCACTGCTACTCAACTTGGGTAATATTAAGTCAGAAAATGTATGCACACTAACTTTATTCATATGACATTACTCATTGTTTATTTTTAGCCACAATTGAGATGGCGAAGCGAAATGCAACTACGACAACCTTATTTCGCATGTTATAAGATTCATCTAAGTATTTTTTTCCAAATCTGTAGGATCATATGGGACTAAGATTGTTTATATCGCCCAAAATCCAAAATAGAAATTAACTAAGTTTGAACAGAGTTATATCTCGAAAATTTAATTTTAGGAGGCCCATTGACACTTTTAATCAAGATACCTGGAACTACAATTTCCCAAAATATGGAAAGATTTGACCGAGAACTAAAATCCATAAGAAACATGTGGGGTCCTTTATGATACAAACAAACTGCAAGCTGTTTTCATATTGAGAGTAAATTCTGAGCTACAAATAGTAATAAAATTCTATGCATATATATTTGGAAATTGTATTAAAACGCTTAAGAACTTTTATAGCGGATTCAGTCGTCACTTGTATTACACTAGATTAATGCACTAAAAACATTATATTATACGTGAAATTAGTTAAATGTAAAAAAGCATATAAATATTTACAATTAAATACCCAAATATTATATATTGTCACGTTATTTAATAGAATACATATACAGAGTGAATGTTAATGCATGCCTGTACCTTTTACTATGAGAAGTGAGTTATCGACTGCAGTTGTGATCATCTAAACTATTCTAAACGAAGCAGCATATAAATGGCTGTTGCTTAGATCGCACATACATGCTGAAATAACACAGATGATCATTATAAATTCAAAAAGAATTCACTTTTTTAAATTCTTTCTTTGAATTTACGAAATCTTTCAAATAAACTGAAAAGAAGTACAGTCGATAACTCACTTCTCATGGTAAAAGAATACAGACATATAATAACATTCACTCTATATATGTATTATTTCATCATCAAAGTTGATTAAATTATGCCGCTGTATTTAGATACTTCATATAAAGCAGCCCTTGAAGTCCATTCTACAATTACATAATCATAGTTGTAAATGATTACAGCTATAAGAATTGATCAATCACTGTCGAATATGAAGAGACTACTGTAGAATGGGCTTAATGTGCATTAATTCAATGTAGTGACTAGTACAAATGATCAAATTCACTATTACGTTTTCTACAATACCTCATTACCTAAGCTTTAAATCTTAAAAAATTGACCAATCATAATCGTTTATTCCTCTCACATTTGACTGTGACCGATTAATGTCTTATATAATTTAAGACTTAAAATTTAAGTAATAACTTATTGTAGAAATTATCCATTAGAGAAAAACAAGTTGCTTACTGTGCATGATCTATGGCACCCGTTTGTGAAGAAAGACCTAATCCATAATAACAAAGACCACCTAATCCCATCAGTGCTCCTCCAGCGACTGCTGCTTTTCCAACGTTAAATGCTGCAAAACAACAATAGACATCAGTCTCACAAAACAGAACTATATAAATGTAGCTAATACAATCTTAAGGAGCTAATACGTTCTCAAGGATTTCTATCAAGTCTTGCCGATACTGTACATCATATACATGGCAATCAATTATCACCTAATAAAAATATTCGTCTTACCCGTTTCGCCAGCCGGGGCCGTCGCTTGCTCCACCACAGTGGCTCTTCTTCTCGCGGTTCTCGTGTAAGAGCTACGTCCATCGTTGACGAATAATCTTGCGATCTGACCCTTGGAAAATTGCGGCGTCGGAACGACCGGAGTTCGGACGAGTGACGCCAAACCTGGCGAAACCCCAGCCCGACAGATCTTCGCTACCAACATCCCGTTTCTTTAATTCTCGCTTCTTCGCGTTTCCTGCGGTTTCCTGACAGTTCTGCACAGAGAAAACAGAAACACGTTATTTACTACGTCACATGTACCGTACTCACGTTGTCATCATGACGTTGAATTCCCGTTTACATGGAAATGTTTCACGATGAAATTTTGAAGGTTCAAAGGGATCGCGTTGTTATGAAGAAAATAATTTCATCGCAATTTACTCACATGACGCAATAATGGTGCGATTGTTTCACAACGCACACTGGACCAGAGCAGCCAAACGGCGCATGCGAGAATGTGCAAGAAATCGAGAATCACCGCAGTATATATAAGTAGCGCAACTCTCTGTCGGCACCTTTGATGTTAGTGTTGGCCAAAATAAAGTGCGCATGTGTGAAATAAGCAAGTTACCATGGCGCTGCCATGGTTACTACCTAGACTTCTTTCTCATTTTATCCTTTTTCCGTTCTGTCAAAACTCACTAGATCTATTCGCATCGCATTCCAACTAATGCGTTGAAGAGAGTAAGTGCTATTGTAAGAACATATTTTTTTTTGGAACATATTAAAGCATGCGATGCAAATAAACCTACTATTGCGATGAAATAATTTAAACTTTATGAAAATTAATAAAAATAAATTGTAAATATATTGAAAAATAAAGAAAAATATTGAAAAATTAGGAAAAATATTAAATTAACTTAAAAATGTATATTTGTATAAAGAAATATTATGTAATTATATATCTATGAAAATATTATGAGAAAGCTGATATAAAAGAAATTTATATATATTATATATATATATATATATGTCCAAAAAATAAATTTAAAATGCAATAAATAAAAAGAAATATATCTTTCTTTCTCGGTTTTCTATATTATTTTTGTTCACTTTTTCACTTTATCACTTCGTCACAAAAATTAGACTAATCTCTCGAGATTTCTCACACAACATTTCACCAAATGGACAATACACGTAATACTTGCCTCCAAATTTCTATTCTGAATCATGTATGCTTGAAAAACAAATGTTTGAATCATGTATGCTTGAAAGACAAATTTAAGTGAAACATTGAAACGCTCATTTAAATAGGGAGAGAGAAAGAGAAACAGAGCAATAAAAAAAGGAGGAAATGAGACGGGGCAACTTATTTATTTCGCGCATGCGCACTCCATTTTGGCCAACATAAAATCAGGGTATCAATCGTGAAACTTTTATTCCTAGGATGGAAAGTAAAAAGTTAAAATTTTAACCATTGAAGTTAATGGAAACATTTTTCACTTTTCACTTTTAATCCTAGGAAAAAAGTTTCATGATTGATACTCAGGAGAGTTGCACTACTGTATATACTATGATCACGCGATCAAGTGGTCTGTTTTCTATTCCTGCACTAGACTGCTCTAGAACTCTCTTTCTCGCATTAAATAAATATCAAACGTATTTCTATGGCCGGTATTCATAGTCAGATCTTATATTCAAGACCGTCTTAAGTACGGTCTTAAGAAGTCACGAACCAATCAGAGGGCTGCATTAGCGTCTTAAGACATTACTTAAGACGGTCTTAAAATAAGAACCGACTATGAATACCGGCCATAGGTCTGTTCGCGTTGCTCGCACTTTTTGCACTCAGCATCTTCGCTTTCTCTCTTTTTAAAACCAAATATATATCTATTTTATTTTAAGTGCAAAAATATTTGGGGATTTCATGCAACGCGAACAGACTTGAAACGAAATTACGACAAATTACGACTGATTGCAATTTGTAAGCGCAAGCGCGATCGGAACTGGAACTATTGAGAATGCGCAGTGTGCTTGTAGGCCGCAGGCGCGATTTTTCGAAATTGAAAATTTCACAATATTTCTCAATTGTAATACATTGTAATAAATCATAATAATGGAATCAATAAATTTGGAATGTGCTAGTGTACTATAAAACAAAACAAAAATAGAAACAATATATTTTTAAATTGAATGAAATTTATAATTATAATACAAATTTGTATCATATTTGGATAATTAATAAGTAATTATCCTAATTTTATGTCTTTTTTAATTTTTGACAAAGTTATTGACTATTTGAGAAAAATTGCAATCTTTCATTAAAATTTTTATAAAATTTATCCATATTTGAATAGTATAATAGGATATTACTTGTATATTTAGATACTACTGCAAATATTGAATTCATCTTACTTTTACAAATGGAAAAGTATTATTAATGCACTAGTGGCCTTTTAATTTTCTACCATTACAGATGATATTTCATTGGCGTGTTGTATATAATATATATTACATATATTTTTAACTACAAACAAGATAAAATATACACTTTATAAATAAAAGAATTCATATTTTAAAAAGAAAATAAATATAGGAGATGCAATTATAAAAAAATAAATTTTAAACTTATTTACTAATTATTGCATGTCCTATGTATTATATCATTAATTAATAAAAAAAATTATTTTTATGAAATATACCTTCAGCAATTTAACGTTGCTTAAATGGTGTAGATATTACTACAGATTTAAACAATTTAATTATTCAGCAAACGAAACTTGTTTATATGCTTGTTATCAGAAGACACTAGAACTATCTTAGAATATTTTTGTAATATTTTTGAATAGCGGGTGTAGATTCAATGATACAAAAAGTTTATAATCAGCGATAAAATTAAATGCACTTTATTGTCGTTTCTCAAACGTACTATTTGAGAACAAAGTAAAACTCAGCGGCTAGGATAGATATAGATGTATTTTACAAATTTAACACATTCGAGAACGCACAACGCCGTCGTCGCCCGAATGCATTAAGCTAAGGGCTTAATTCTATCTCGAGGTACAGCGAAAGAGGGTTCGTCAATGCGTGCGGATGATGAAGTGCATTATGTCGCGATGGAATGATAACGTGCGTGAGCGAACGAGGCTACGCATGCCGTTCGCGAATTAACTAAAGCGCTTCAGATCGTTGTATCCCTAACTCTCCCAACGAATCTTTTCATCTTAACTGCTAATAAGTACGGGCCTAGGTGGTTTTGTCTCTGATCAATCGTCTTTTCTTCTTTATTCAATTTATCTTGAAAAATTGCTCTTATGAAAAAAGCTCTAAAATTTCTATATATGATTGTAAATACGTTGCTTTTATTGCTTTTGCATTGGTCATTTATTCGTTGTTACGTTTGGATTTGGATAGTTTTAATGTCTACAATGGATAATCTTTATTCAATTACTTAAAAAAAGTCTATTTTATTATATACCAAAAGAAATACGAAGGAAAGAATGGTTAATCAGAAACACTCCTCGTGCGATACAACTGTGAATGATGTATTACGAATGTCATAAATGTTGAGCGTATGTTGTGAGCGGAAGAGCACCATAACAGAACTCCTAACAGAGCACCATAACATTACTCCTCTTAAGCCTTCCGAATTTTAACATTTTCGACAACATAACATAATGTCCGTGATATGTGCCGTTTGAATCTTGTTCATTTTAAATGAAATAATTCTGAAATCTCAAATTATAACTTGACATTTTTTAAAGTTGAGTTACACGTTCACGCAGTCTGCCTTGCTGGCGGAAGTCGAACCGGCCGAAGAGGACGAAGCGACGGAATGTCTCCTGAGATAACCGGCAAATAATTGCCGTGCCTGATTCAGTACACGGATCACATTGTGACGGCGAACCATCTTGTCGAAATGCATTGCCATCTCGTTATAATCCATTTGATTGCGCATAACAAAATCCCGATGTTGCAGCAGAAGAGTGATGCACAGGAACATTAGAAAGGGATTGCCGCCACCAAATTCGTGCGGTGGCGGCAACGAGTTTTCGCCCAGTTGGTCCTCGCTTGTTCCCGCAGGTATAAGATTAGTCAGCTCTGTCACTTCTTCGCATTGCTCTTGTACAGATTGTTGTTGTTGTTGCTGTTGCTGTTGCTGTTGCTGTTGCTGCAGCTGCTGCTGCTGTTTTGTTGGACTTTCTGGTATAGGTGGGTTCTGATGCCAACTCTCGGTTCCTTCGCTATCTGACGCCGATTCAGATCTGAAAGATAAACAAAGCGTTTCAATAAAAATAATGTAAAGAAACACATTTTCCTATAATTGGGTAATGATTTCTTTGAAATTTTTTAAAAATGCCGATAGAGTCTTTAACCCTGCATATTTATGGAGAGATATGAATTATTCTGTTATAGTTACAATAATAGGATTTTATCATGTATTTATTACTTCAGTGAAATATAAAGGAGACACATATAAATATAAAATGAATAAAGATATTTTCCATCAATACTTTGAAAGCATTATATTAAAAAAAGTAAAGATAAGTAAAATTTATTAGAAAATAAAATCTCTGAGACTTTTAATTTAGAAATTTTTCTCCGAGCAACTAAACTTTTAACAGAAAATTTGTAAATTCTTATAAATTTTGCTCTCATTAAGATTTCCAAATCTATAAATCTTTGTAAATAAAAATGTGTACCTACCTAGTAGTACGTTTGAGCAGCCTAATCGGTGTAACGGATTTCACGCCATTCTGATCCTCCAAAATTTCACCGTCGTATTCCAATTCCGCCTGCTCGTCTGGAGTCGTGGGGTGATGCTTCTGTTGTAACGTGTGTAAAGGATTTTCCCATACAAACACATCCGCTGCTGGACTGCATCTCGCCAATTCTGTCTCTGTCTCACTCTCCGGTAAATCACTTTCTCTTTTTGAAAGCACACAGTCGCATTGTAGCTCACTAGGCGGTGAAGGTCCAAATACTTGTCGATCTAACGATTCCAATTCTAGTCTTAATTCTCTAGTCATCGACGTAGTCATCGGGAAAAAATCCGTGGGATCATCTGGCGAGCTCGGTTCATCCCTCAACACTCTGATGACGCCGCTTTCGCTCGAGACACGTCTATGGTGATAAAGTATAATTTTGAATCACTTTAATTTTATGACGTACAGGCAAGAATATCTTGAGCTACAAGTAAATATTTTCTACGAAAGTAATTACCTGAGTTCAGGTTCGGCGTCGCTGGGCGTGACTTTACTACGATTGAGACTGGTAAAGTTTAAGAACTCATTTAAATTCTTTACCACTCGCGCACATTTCTTTTCACCAGAACTATCATTCTGTTCACTGTTTTTAGTCTGTTCTTTGTTAGGAGTACTCAGTCTTTCTTTCAATTCCAAAAGATTTGCGCGTTTCGATTTAACTGGAAGAGAATCAGTACTTAGGCACTTTTCTGTCGATTCATTATTCCTTCTATTTTTCGTGCTGGTTAAATCATTTTCTGAATCAGAGAATGCTTCATACGGTGAGTTGGATCTGAAAATAAGCATTTGATTAGAAGAATCAAAATTGCCGTTTATTAAATAAACTTTAATTAACAATGCAAAAAAGAAAGAATTGGAAAATTATTAAGTATTATTGTTTGTCTATAAATATTTTTCGTTTATATTTCTTTGTGTACCTCTTCCATTTTGTCTAAATTTCATATTTTATCCGAAAAGTAAAGTTTCAAAAACTGATTTCAAGTACAAACACAATTATGTAAACAAGAAACCTTTTCGTTTCTCCGTTAACCTCAGTAGATGATTTCAGACTCGGTTCTTCGGTACTGAAGGCCTTTCGCCTCACGCTAGCGGCAATACTGGCTGAGGAACTTTGTCGTCTAATAGCGCAGACCTTAGTATACGCATTCTCGCGGATGTGCTTCACATTCGGACTCGGCGGTGGCGATGCTGGCGGAAAAGGCACCTCGGCAAGACTCAGTTCGCCAGTCGGCGGTGATGCTGGTAAAGCTGCCCATAGAACCTCGAGCATTCTAAGTGCGTCTTCCAACGCAAACTCACGTTTCATTTCTAACAATAGCCAACGATAACAAAAGAGTAGATCGTCCGCTTGATGCGACTTCAAATATGCATAGAAATCAGGATCATAATGTTGAAGACCTGTAAGAAAATATATCTTTATATCGATACAATGACATTATCAAGAAGTATTATAAAGATGAGAATATATTAAGATGAAAATGTAGGTTATAGAGCATTGAACAAGATTGAAACTTAGAGAATAAATAAATTGCAAGACATTTTAAATGATAATCTACCTTCTGCGAGATGAGCGAATTTGGTAGTCATGGCGATACCATCGAGCATGAAGTTATCCTTTAATCTTCTCATGAGGGCACAAAGACAGATGTAAGCCTGCGCCTCATCCCGCATCGTAACGAGAAGAGGTGAAGCCAAGTCGCTCATACCCTGGCAGTAACTTACACTTGGGTGATTTAAGGCATACGTCGTCAGAATATTAAAGAGACTCGCTGTGTTCTGATTGTCGTCCGAACCACCGTAAAACTTGTGATGCCTATCCGTTCTGAGGACATCCTTTCTTACCATACCAGTGACGTAGCCAAGATCACCGACGTTCTGTCCCTTTTGCACCAGCACTCGCCATCGCTCGCGCAAATTTTGGTATTCCTGCGCCTTTTTCTTCATGTAATCCATCCGTTCGCGACCTGACATCCCCTCTGGATACACGTTCAAGATATGTTTCCAGACTACCTTGCGTAAACTAGGTTCAATTCCGCCGAAGTAAATAACTGCCCTTAATTCCTTGGAGTGCACTACTTGGCCGATCGGATCCAGAAATCGACGAAACTCAGCATCTGTCAAAGGTGGTCTTGGAGGTTGAACATTTTGCTGATGAGATGACTCGTCGCCCAAGTTGCCCAATGCACGTTGCACCATATTCAGTGTCCTTTCCATCTGTGACGAAAGATTAAACGCGAAATTGGATACACCTGATAACTGTAATAATAATGAAAATATAAAGAAATAACATAAAAAATAATAAAATTAAAATACAACAAAAGTAATATATAAAAAATTAAGGATTAATAATTTAAGAAATATGAAAAAAATAAAAACCAACTTAAAAACTAAAATAATTAAAACTTAAAACAGTATGATTCTCAAATGAAAAATATAAACTTAAGAGGGATTAATAAATTTTTGTGTTTTTTTTTACTTTTTGACATTTCTCCAGAAGTACTAGATATTTATGAAACCTTCAATGTTGCCTTATTGCTGATCGTCACTGACGCGACATGGCACTTACTTTATTCATTATGAGACCGGGCAACTTAGGTGTCCTGTAAGGAAACCCGGTCTCCTGCTGACGTGTCAAAACTTCCTGCGCATTTTGCTCCCAGTAGCACTCGCAGTCTCCAGTTTCACCGAAGGGTTTTAGATTCACCTGCAGATAGAGATATGGCTCCGATGCACTGAAAAATAACATGTTACACTAAAATGCTTATAATGTAGAATAGATTATGTGTTTTATTATTTATTAAATTATTATTTATAAAATTTAATCAATCAATTCACCTAACAAAAATTAATTAATTAAGTCACCTGATAAACGCAGCATCCAAGTCCCAGTCTGAGAGTAGGAAGAGATACGTTTCTGACCCATAGTCATCGATCGCTCGATACGAAACGGTGAATTCCCTACGGCACGCAAGCAATTTTTACGGTATTCGGTTTAATATTTTATGGTATGCTTCGATAAAATATTTGTTTCGAGTAATTCTTTTGTGATGTTTTATTGTCGTTACGTGATGATTTGACTGATAAAAAATAGCACATGTATATCGATCTAATTATATTATTATGGATAAAAAAAAAAGAAAAAAGAATTATGTTAAAATTAGAATATTATGTATTTTAATACATAATATTCTAATTTTAACATATAATTCTTTTTTTTTTATCCATAATAATATAATTCCAAATTAATTTACATATTAACGAGAATTGTATATTTTTCGATCTAAAGATCTTCTTAATTTATCTGATAAATATAACGTATACACAGGATGTTTGATAATTCTGTTGACAACGCTCGTGCCTCGTGGGCAGGTATAATAAACAATTTTTGTCTCTTGCAGTTTTTCTGTAAAGTTGATAGTATTTGAGAAAAAAATTATTGAAGACCAATATTCGGCAATTTTGAGTAATTAATATCTTGTTAACTATTGCGAAAATTGCAAAATGGTAGAGGACTTTTCGACTCAGTTTAGTTCGCTCTACCTACCTCGAGCGTTGTCGGCAGAATTATCAAACATTTTGTATATTACACATGCGTTTCCTTTTTATGCTCATACACTGTAGACATCAGTTCATCCTTGTTATCTATCAAATATTAAACAAGGACAAATGATGCTTATAGCGCTAGAAGCGCAGAACGGAATGCACCTTAAACTAAGTGCAGCGTGATCACACTATTTATTTCACGTCGAAAAATGTCGATAAGCGTTTAGCTTTTATTATCAAAATTCTCAAAATTTGATGCAATTTATTAGAAATGAGTAAAAAGGTGTAGCAATTTTTTTATTTATTATGATACTTTTTTACATGAATCAGGAAAAACGTAAACGTTTTGCATTTATTGAAAAAAAAAAAATCATTTTCTATATTCAAATGATTGCATTCAAATATAATTCGACATTCACACACAAATCATATTGGCAGATTTTATTATTGTTAATATAACTTACCCTTTTATATCGAAAGCCTTTATGAGAATACTTTGCAGTACTTCTATTGATGTTATCTGAGGATCCACGCTAAACTTACGGTATTCCGGTTGATGTCTAGTTTCACATTTCTGAAAAAGAGGATTAAAGGGTTCTGTTTATTTGTTGTAAATTCCATATTTAAAGTAGGCATTCATAAAAACAGAAAATTGTATGTAGTCATACATGATATATAATTTTAACTATATCATAATTAATTTATTATACCAACGGTAATATTATAACAATATGCAATTTTACATAATGTAATTATTTAAATACATGACATATAAGATATTCCAGATTTTGTGAGATAACAATTAACGGTAAACTCTTGAGATTATTTTGAAATGAATCCCACTATTCCAATACTAAAATGTCGAAGCTATAATGATTTTAAACAAGAAATACTTAAAATTAGTCAATTCAATTGTTCGACAATCACACATAATACACGTAGTTCACACATAGTACATTGCATAGTAAAGATGCTCTATCAATCAATCCTATTTTTTATATTTATATAATTCTGTATATATTACTTGTAATTATTTCTTTTTTTGCATTTTATTGTGTTAATTACTAGTACTAATTAATATGTTGAATATTTCAATAGTAATCATAGCAGAATAAAAACCGTTGCGTATGAACAATGAAATATAATACATGCCAAAGCTATTACATAAAGAGTAAATAAATGACATTCATTACTGCATAATGAATTAGACCTGTATTCTGTAACTCGTTATGCAATTGTTATGTGTTCATAGCGACAGTTGCGCAGCTTTTTCACTATAAAAAAATATCCGCGCTGCCGATGAGCACATAACGATTGCATAACAAGTTACAGAATATAGGAAAGTATATATTTCGAACAATTTGATTGGTTATATATAGTTTAACATATTTCTTATTTAAAAATCATTATATTCTTTTTGATATTAGAATTTTCATCTCAAGACTTTAGAAATCTGTTTTATTGTCAGGTGAAATCTGGAATACTTACAAGGGGCTTGTCATAACTGCTTAAACAGAATCAAATCGGTTCTGAACAGTTGTGACAAGCTCTTTGTCAGTATAGTTATTATTGTAATTTGTTGTTCCAGTTTTAAGTTCAGTGTAATATAAACTCTGTAGATAAAGATCTTTTATTATTTTATTAGAATAAAAATGTATGTTAATTGGGAATTTCTAATTGACTATACATACCTTGACTTTAACGCGTACAGCTTCTCTAGGACAACCAAACATATTGTCTGTATTCTATATTGGTCCTTTTTCAAATAAGTATAATATTTCAGGATGACTCTTCAGTTATCACCATCACTTGCATTTTGCCAATTTTTCGTGCATTGACAATTCATATACATCGTCAGATATTTACCACATATTGACATCAGTAAAACTGAATAAACTAAAAAATTGATAATCCAAGTTTAAAATAGTACAATATTGCAATTAACATATTGATAAGAAAATATTAACTGATAAAACAACATATACTGATAAGAGAATATTAACAAACCAAAGAATATTTTCTTGTATAATAGTAAGTAGAGCATACTTATAAGCATATTTATAAAGTAATATTACCATGAAACATTAATAAATTATGAGATATATTATCATCAATCATAAATTGTTACAATAAAATATTAATGATAGATATTTAAAACTTTGTTAATCGAGATTGAAAAGTGACTATCAAAAGCTACATTTCTCGCGATATAAATTACCACAATCCTTAGAATTCATATAACAAAACTCAAACAATAAACTTAATTTTTTAATACACAGATGTCTCCTTGTTGCCTTTGACACATATATCAAGTTCTTTGACTTATCAGTACAAGCAAGATTATAATAAAAAAATCTGTATTCTTCGCCTTTATCTAATCATATATCTTCCAAAGTTATTTAATTCACTATTCGACGTGACAACTCTCCAGCCTCGATTAAAAAATATTGCACGATATTAAGATAATGAACGTACAATTACTAGGCTGTGTACTCCTCAATCCACGATGTGCGCTCTGGAGTGCAGAAGGCACTTCTCGTTGCAACGAGACATGCTCGCTAAGCTCGCTTTCTAACTCGCCTAATTATACATTCAGTATAGTTATGTATCCCCCGGGAGTCGGTGAGAGCACGCAAAACATCGGGGGGGTTCAGAGGCGTTAAGTGTCGGCGGGTGCCGACGTCGACAATCAATGTTTTGAACGTGATCGCGACGGCAGTCGGCCCTTCGGAGCTGTCGTCGATGGCTAGATGTTGTCAATGCCCGACGTTGAATGATGTTGTCATCATCGTCGTCGCCATCGCCGTTGTAATGCCGCGCCGTCGTAACAACTAACGACTTATGTCCTCGATAACAAGGTTACAGCTGTTAATTGTCAATTGTGTGCAATTGCATGCTTACTGAACGCACTCGCACTCACTCGTACCGAGTCACACTGGATGTGTTCGATTTTTCAGGCCGCGCCGCGGCCACCGTCAGTGGCCAGGGCCGACACGTCGCGTTTCGTCGCCCCGCGCTCCACTAACAATAAGTTCTCCAAAATATATTTCCGCCTGAATCTAAAGTTATGCGAATATTTTATACTCGGATAATGACGTCATTCCCAGACAGCACACGATATCTACAAAATATTTACAAAATATTTAGAAATATTTATAAGATTTATTTTAAATATTTTGTGAATATTTTTGTCGTTTTAGATTGCACAGCTCATAAATATTTATTATAAATATTATGAAATACTTATTAGAATATATATTTTTAGTAAATGCTATAAAAATACTTAATGAGACATTATAATCCAAATAAAAAATACTTATTAGAAATATTTATTTATATTTATCATAAATATTGCATAAAATATTTAGTCTATATTTTAATAATATTTCGAAGAAAGCTTTATATAAAATATGTATAAAATATCTATATAACATTTCAAAAAATGAATATTAATAAATATTTATCATAAATATTCTGTGTTTAGTAAAAAATACGGTCTCGAATTTATGTAGATATAAAAAACTCAGTTGAATCGCATTTGTCAGAATGAAAAGGAATGTGAATTATTTATATTTAGCAAATGAGAATTTTTTGAATTTTGATGTAAATGGAAAACACAATTAACATCAATCTTGAAATTTTGCATGATTTACACTACATTTATCCACAATATTGTATCGTGAAATAATTAGCCATCTTTTCTGTGGAACGCGTTGAGATTGTGAATAGTTTACCGTCTTCTCGATAGATTAACGAATCGTAGTACATATATCTATGTATGCGGAACAAAATACGAATCCAAAGTTATACGAATGCATTAAGCAATGATAAATTAAATAAAGTAACACACAAGTAAATTAAGTAAATAAATGTATTTTTATTTAAGGCTCTTATAAAAATCCATAAACAAATCTTCAACTAGGTATAATTATTAATTTCGGCAAGAAATGAATTGTCTTTTTACTTATTGATACTTTCTCAAGCACGCGCAAACTGCAAAGTGGGACACATCGAAAAAGTGCAATGCAAAGTTAGCGCCAGTTAGCGCCGGGTATGGAACGCGAAGTAAGCGCGATCTGTAGGTCCGCGACGTAGTCCATTCACAGCTGATTGCAGCTGATGTGGGTGATTATCTGACTGCACCGGCGTTTGTTTATAATTTATGTATATGTGACATGTAAGACGTAGGACTTGATAGAATTTCTCTGACAATGCATACTAACGTTCTGAGTGCATGCCGAGCCGCGTAAGACTCGAAAACAATAGGACGAAAACGGACCTCTCGTCGATGATTCATGCGAGTACTTTCTCTTGGCGGTAAGGTTATGTCCTTGATCGTTGGTTGGACGACGGGTGCGACAGTATTCGGATATACGCGTTTCACCGGCGCGCGAACACTCTCGCGATGATGAGGGCTGCCGGTGTGCTGGATGGCCGCGAGTTCGGCAAGCGCGTGCGTCGTGTCCTGGACGGCAATTACTCGTACCGTAAGATCCTCCTGATTGTCCTGGTATGTGGCGGTCTGCTGCTGTACTTTGGCCCGCCCTTCGCGCAATGGCTCTTCTCCTCCACCAGGGAGCCTATAGAAGGTGAGTAATTTGTCAGTTTCGGTCTGATAAACATCAAAGAATTATAACAGCTTCAAGTTTCTTTAAAAACCTCTTAAAATATTCATATAAAGGACTATTACTCGGTAATCAAAAGTAGATTAAAATGAATTGAAATTTTTATGTATATTTTAAATTTATTGAATCCAAATTTGTTTCTATGCAAAATCATTTAAAATATATTTTTTAAATTCTATTATATTATAAAACAGAATCACCTGTAAGTCTTTCTATAGTAATTGTTACAGAAATGCTAATACGTATACTTTTCCACAGCATTTGAAGATCGTTGCATGAATGAGAGATTGGCTAGTTTCTACTTTGATGCTGTTGAATATAATGCAAATATTCTGCACAATCCACCTAAGGAAAATGAACATTCTTATCTGCCATATATTGGCAATGGTATTTTCGGAGTTCCCATTTCTCCAGAAGCCTGGCTGTATATTAAACATAGAAGAGCACTTTTACTGCCTGTACAGTGGCAACCACTGATCATGCATCCTATACCAAAAGATAGTTTTTACCGAGAAGCAACCGTTGTTCATTTTACAAACGGAATTGTTTATAAGTATCAGTGCCTTAGAGAGGGTTATCACATGGAATTTCAATATTATGCACATAGAAGTCTCGACGGGATTTTGGTGCAGACTGTAAAACTCTCTAATCCATTTTCACTTTCTCAAGAAATATCACTGAAACCACAGGAATCTATCCATTGGAGTAATTCTCATATTGAACCCATCAGGTAAGCAAAGTATTATTATAAATAATTAAATAAAAATTTATCAGCATTTTTTTAATTTATCGTCATTCATTTTGTAATGATAGAATTCAGGTCGATGGATTTAATCATGAGTACTCCTTCTTGTCTGGATTCGTATCTGCACCCAACTCCAACAAGATAATAGTTGTATCAATAATTTACAAGGTTCCACCTAAAACAGTACAGGTGAAAGCACGCAGTTCTATTAAATTGGAGTTTCTGTCAAGTATTCAATACAGCGAGCCAATCTTGTCCGAGCATTATCACATAGAACGTGAGGCGACTAAAAAGAAAGCAATTGAAGTAAGTAAACGAAGAATTCTTGAATTTATTGTTCTTTGTGAAAAAATATATGCATTATTATTCTTTGTTGTACAGTTTATAAGAAAGGCGATTATGTATCAGCAACGTCTGAGAGAGGAGCATGTAAATCTCTGGCAGAGTTATTGGTACACAAGTTTAAGGATAAGTGATTCTAAGGCTGACGGTGCCATCAATGGTCACAAGATTAATTCTACCATGTATTACGTATTATCTCAAGTTTCGCGGAGTGTTCAAGATGTTGAGAAAAACATTGCTATGAACGAAGGTTGTTATCGGGGTCATCATACCTTGTAAGTATGATGAAGAATTGTGTTTGCCGTTTAAAAATAATTTACGCGTATTATAATTCTTTTCGCTTAGGGACGCTCCTCGCTTATGGAAAGATACCTCGACCATCGACGCCGTGAACGAGATAGTCGAGGCATGGTTGATAACATTGGAGAAACAAGGTTGCTATCATCTAGTGATCGGAGGTCCTGCAGCTGTACAGCAGGCAATCGTGCTGAGTCTCGGCAGCCTGAGATTCAGTAACCAACATCTCGAATTTAATATCGATCCTCAATATCTTCATCGCGATTATTTGTTTAGGTATGTTTGTTATTTATCAATTAAGATAAACGTAAAAAAAATTATAATATAAAATTATAATACAATTGAAAACAGATTATGAAAAAAATATTTCTACAAAAATATTTCTTTTATATGTAGACATATCTTTAATACTAAATATTATTAATGAATTAATTTACTATTTAAATTATATTACTTTTAGGCGTATAAGTTACGGAAATTTAACACATGTCAATATATCCGTAACGGTTGGTGAAGATAATCGCGCGATATTAGGAGTAGCTTTGGATAAAAGTGATAGCGTTTATTTCGGATGTGATGCCGGTTGTTTGGACGCGCCAGTTCCTCTCGACCAGACTTATACAAATTTTCCCGTAAAGTTGACAAAGCCACTAACCGCGATACTTTACATAACATCTGATCATCAACATATGCAAGATCTTCGTAATGCTCTGCACGTACATGAAGTAGATGATGGTAGGTTAAGAATTTAATTTTACATTCAGATAAATTTAGAGAATCTTTATTTTAATAAAAAATTTTACAAAGGTTGTGTGAAGAACTTTTATTCTTATGAAAAAGTTTCATTTTTTAATAACAAAATTAAAGTAAAAAAAATAATGTCTTGAGCATTGAAATTTATTATTAATCAGTGCGTATATTTTCACTTTTAATCACTTTATTTTTCTTCAGCACCTGCACATGATCACCAGGTAATGGCTTTGCACAAGCATGGACATCAACTCGGAGGCTTGCCCACATTATTCTGGGTTAGCATATGTTTCCTGATAATTGTGTTCCATTTGTTTTTATGTAAATTAATTTGTAACGAGTATTATGGCCATCAGGATCGGCAGCGAGTTCGATATAATAAACCGTGATATAATTGTACATAATTTTCTTGTTAACGTGAGATGTATATATGTATATTATATATATATAACATGTGTATATATATATATATTTTTGCAAATTAATTAGTATAATTAGCGAACTAATTATTTTTTCAAATAATAAAGGTATGTATGTGTGTGCGCATTGTATAAATCGTATTTTTCTAGCATTTATTACAGTGAACACATACTTTGCGACTATTGTACATTATATTTTTCATACAAAGGTAGTTTAATACGTGAAATATTTGAATCAATCTTCTTCGTTTTTTTGTTTTTGATATAAGAGAGAAGCATATGATATAATCACGTATTAAGTTTTCTGGTTGAAACATAAAAGCTATGAACAAATATTTGTCTGAAATAATTTTTCTAAAATTATAAGTCAAAATATTTGTCACTTTATTTAATTCGCGTACCTTATAATTTTCTGTTATTCCTGTTTTTGTATGGAATCTTGATGTAACATTATAAAAGGAAAGGATTGTAAAATATTAATCAGCTACTTTTTAATGCTGATTATACAACAAAGGTAATTTGTTGACGACATTTATTAGAGAATATATTAAACGTATAATAAACTGTACTATATAACATAAATAAATTCATATATAACATAATAACTTAGAATGATATCATTAATAAAAGAGGTACGAATGTGCTAGTTGCGACACTTGTTTTAACGACGAATTGTAACCAGATATCCTTGGAATGTTTATGAATTATTATCATTGATGAAACGATAAATGGCAGTAACTGACAACATTGATCCTTATTCGACTGAAATGCATTTAATGTACATGATTTCACACACACTCACATAACACACACAAAGTAATTCGATTTTATCAAAATTGAAAAGGGAGTGTGAGTTTTTTTTACATAAATAAGCGCATCATTTACAAATAAATAAATTACATAAATTAATTTAACACCTCTAAATAAATTACTAGAAAAAATCAAATAATTATTGTGACGAAATTATCTATTTTTAGAAGTTTTAGAATAATTTGAACATGTACGTGTCAAATATTGATTGCAGAAGAAATTTGATGCGAGTGATCTTTTGAAGTTTTTAAGCTATTACGTAAAATTAATAAATGAATAAAAAACATTTATTATTTAACCGTAGAATGATTTTCTATTTTCATAAAGAAAGGTATGAAGAACAAAGCAGAGATATTTGAAAATTCTTTTGTCGTTATTCCAGTCAGGAAAGATTAACATGGAAGCGAATATCTTAAGAGATTAACATCTAGTTACAAACGGATTGATTCGACAGCGACATTTAAATAGTAATTATTTTAAAATCGTAACTAGAAATAGTTACGTGAATTCTCCTAAAAATGTTTAACATGACGTAAATGTTTAACACGGGCAACAGCGCATTGCAGACCCGATAACGCCCACAAATTGTCGTGGATACGTTTATTAACTTAAGTTTTATATTAATTGACGTATGACGTTCACGTCGCACGTTTTCGATGCGTGCGACGCTTATAAAAAAATTCGCATCTCTGCGGAGAGACCCGTTAATCAGTCTAAGTTCGTTAAACCTATCGACGATTTAATATACGAGGAGATTATACATATAAGCGAAATTTAATATCGCTGATTGTTGCGATTAGCGACATAACTTCACTTCTTTAGTCCGAAAACAGATAGGCGATCTCGGGGCGTGAAATTGGATTAAAAGATAAATGAATACATTTAGGCCTACAGAACTATCGATTAGGAAAAAAACTCGTTAGAACATTGGAAATAAAATAACAGTAATAAGTAACAAACAATGCTCTTTTTTTTCGAATTTGACAAAGATTTCGCAATTCTTAAAATTTTTTAAATTCTGAAATTTTGTACAAATAAAGTACATATATGTACTTGATCTTTAATATTTATATACACAGTTGTAAAAGATTTTGATATTATATTTAGGATATTATTTGATTATTATCGATCAAAAATTGTCTAGATCAAGAGGAAACAAAAAAAAAAATATTTTCTCTTATCATATTATTGTAGGCCATAAACTTTTGTATTTAATATTTTTTCAATATTTTATAATTTTTTCTGAGATATTAACAGAAATATAGAAAGTCAGATTATTTTGGATGTAAAGGATATTTTCACTCTTATAGAACCGTTTATCAGCCAAAAAAGAAAATTATTACGTAATTATATTTCACATATATTATACTTAATTTTTACAAAATTTCAGAATTTTAGGAATTTTCCAGTTACTGAATATTCCTTTCTTCTAAAAAATAAAAGAAATTCTCATAGCGGAAAGACACGCGTGTATCTCAGCTTTGAAAATAGTTAATTATATATTGGTTTATGCTTTTTCATTCGTTACAACTTATACACTACCGTTTTCCTTTTTACAAATTAATGCTTGCACGTAGTGCATTTGGGCAAAAAAACATTAATTTCATGATTGAAACGATCCCGTGTGACTTAGGTCCGTTTCCACCAACGCAGATTAATTTTAATCTCGGTTCAACTTACTCTTTGTCTTTTTCTAGTTCTAAAGATTAGAAAAAGACGAAGAGTAAATTGAACCGAGATTAAAGTTAATCTATATTGGTGGAAATGGGCATCAATGAAATATAAGAAAGTTAAAAAGGAAGGCAATCAATAGATGAGCAATATAATTAGGCGTGATTTTTCTTAAAGTTCACAAGGTTGTCGGAAAACACTATTTGACAGCGCAAGTTAGAACTTGATTTTACATACATAATATTATTTACATAGAAAATAATATTTCCTATAATGATAAATATACAATTTTTAAATTATTACATTTAATTTCTGGAATTAATTACAATCGCTTTATATGCAACGCTTCTTCAGTCTCCGCTTGAATCTTTTTATTTTCGTCTTAATTATATAGAAAAGTAATGGTGTGTAATGCTACAATATAACTATTACATAAATGTAAAAAATAATGGAACTTAAGCGAGAATATTTGCAACATGAAGTTTGAAAGAAATCAGAACTGTTTACATTTAATTTGAATCTTATTCGCGAGAATGAATATATATACTATATAAATGACTTTTTAAAGCCGCTGCTTTCGCACACATTTAATAATATCGCGCGCTACATATAATCATGTTACATATTACGTATCTAATATCTTTTTCCTCTTATTTACAAAACCTTATCCGTGCTTACAATTAATATATCGACTTATTTCAAAAGACAACGATTCTCCTGCTGTTGTTAATATCCTATAATTCGCAATTATAATACCCATGGTATAATATTTGTTAACTTTTTACGATTCTTTTTTATACTAACATCAATTTGGCACCGTAATAGAAAACTCTGTTTTAAAATTGAATATTCCTCCGCGATCGGAAACGGTTGTTTACACGGTAACCAAGAATTCTCATTCGCATCTAATTACGGATACGGTCCATTCGATATTATAAATAAATATTTTGAAGCGTTTGATTGATCAATCAGAAGAAAGAATTTTTTACTAATTGATCAATTAAAAAACGCTTCTAAGCATTTATAACATCAAGTAGACCGTAGCCATTATATGTATACATATATTAATTTTTTCCACGGTTCCCTAGTTAATATATCGATCTCAAATACGTAGATATATGTATCAAACTATCAGTAATCGTATCGATTACTAAACGAGTCTGTGGAACTTTGCTATGGATTGTACCGCGCAGCGGTATATCGCCAGTTCGTTAATTAATCGTTTTAAGATACATATTTGATGTACTCGAGTATATTTCCACTGTTCGTAAACATTGACAATATACATATCAATGTTTTTGATCAACTTCTAAGAGTAATATATCTTGTTTAAATAATATTTAAATGGTTTTTAAAACAAGTCTGCATAACGATATTTTTTTAGACTAATTATGTCTTTATATTATTTAAGTAAAGTTCTCCAAGACATGACGACGACGAGAAGATATGATTCGATCCGATAGGATCGGAGAACCTTTAACTAGGGCAAAGTAAGAACTTTTGTCTATCCATCGCGGAGCTTTAGAATAAGAAATTGCAAGAATTTGCACTTAAATCGGACATTGTAGATTAAACTCATGCGAACAGGTCTCTCCTTAGACTAACACTGTTATATACAGAGTCAAGTAATATCATCATTCGTTTAATCGGCTTATTATCGCAGGCAGTTGTATATTTATCAAATTACTTACGCACCCTTCGGGCCGATAGTTCAATATACAGTTTTTTGTCGTATGTCCAATTAATATATTTAACAATCGTTCATGCAGCCTCACTATGTAATATTCTATTAAGGCCCGGTTGCACCAACGTTACTTTAATTTCAAGCGAAGCTTAAAACTCTCTTTGTTTCTGTCTCTTTTTGGTTTTAAAATGAGATAGAGAGAATTTTAAGTCTCGTTTAAAGTTAAAGTCACGTTGATGTAACCGGGCCTAAGTCGGATAACGATTTTTCATTGATATTTTTTTATTTGCAAATATTAGAAACTTGTCTGTAATTATAATAAAAACATGATGGGAAGAAATCTAGTCCAGCGTTAATAAATAGTACCTAATAATAAATATATTTATTTATATATACAAGGGGTCTTAAAATTTTCCATACAAATAACTTTAACAGTTTTACAACCTGATGTAAGAAAAAAATATTATACATAAATTAATCTAGTAATAATTTTAATGGCTATGGGAATTAGTGCTGTAGAAAGTGCGCGATAAATATCAATGTAACGTTTAGTCAAGTATCTGACTTTTAATTAAAACAAGTAGTTACAAAATTTTAATAATCGCTCGCAAACATGTTTCGACTAATTTTTTAGCCATCTTCAATATATACTACTTCGACGAAATATGAGATGCATTCAATGTACAATGTTCATCGTGTGTTTGTATAAAAAATGTTTCTCTGTGAGGTGGTCAGTTCTTCTTCCTGTCAGATTTCAAATCTGACAAGATAATAGTGCACAACGATACACGAATAAATCTCATTGTCGAAAATAATTGAATTTTAATATTTGACAAGATCTTTTGATTGACGTTATCAGCAGTGTTTCGATGGAGGTGCACAATCATTAGGCACCATCCAGCTATCCAACTGGTTGAGTCTCAAAAAGAAGAAGTAACCATCTCACAGAGAAATATTTTTGATACAAACATACGATGAACATTGTACACTGAATGCATCTCATATTTCGTCGAAGTAGTATGTACTGAAGATGGCTAAAAAATTAGCCGAAATATGTTTGCGAGCGATTATTAAAATTTTGTACTTGTTCTAATTAAAAGTCAGATACTTGACTAAACGTTACGTTGATATTTATCGCGCACTTTCTACAGCGCTAATTCCCATAGCCATTAAGTTTATTAAGATTAATTTATTAATTTCGGGAATTAATATTACTATTATTACATAAACATAGGTCTTAAAATTTTATCTAAATTTGTAATTCAAAATGTCGTCCATGTCAATACAAGTTTGACATTGATGTAATTTTAAATTTATTATTTTTTTACAAAGAAATCTTTATAAGAAGATTTTCTTACTGAAAAAAGAGTTTGGTTGCATTAATTGGAATTCTGGTTTAAAATGAACAAATCAGAATTTTTTGTTAAATCTGCTATAATTTTAGTTAAAATAAATTCTAATTGATATGATCAGAATTTATTGTGCGTTCATTCATTTTCAACCAGAAATTTTTTTCAATGCTCTACCTATATTTCGCAAAACAAGTAATTCAAATTTACGTCATGTCAAACTTGTACTGAGATGGACGACACTTTGAAATGCAAACTTAGTTGTTAGACAAAATTGTTTCTCACATTTTCATATTTCTGTTATAACTTTAATAAAATATTTTAGAATCTATGTTTATGTAACATTTTTTTCTTATCTCACAATCAACTCATAGAACATACTGTCAAAATTTGTACAAAAAATCTGGAAACATCCTGTAGATTATGCATATTTTTTATATGTGTCTTCATAAAATAAAAAATAAAATTTTCGGATTCTATGTTACTGATAAATTATTGTTCATTCAAGACAATTTTTTTAGAAAAGTTCAAATATATTACTTAATAAAATTCCTAAAATCTAATAAAATAAAATAATTACTTTATTGCATTATTGTCTAAAAAAATCTTTAGTAGCTTTTTATCGTTATTCGACTTAATCATGAAGACATCGATATACAGTCACAGAAAGTAGCTCACATGATGCTAGACACACACGTTAACGGATATTATATTAATACATGCACTCACAGTATCAACGATGTCTCTTTAGATTTCAACGCTATATATTATAATATTTTGTACAATCATTAATTAAGAAATAGGTAATACTGTAGGAAAGGGGAACAACTGTCGATAATCTTGACTTTGACATATGTTGTCAAGGTCAACACTCCGAGTGACTTTCAACAGGTTTTAGTCGTCGCTTGTCATTCATTAAAAAGTTATTAACAAAAAAAGTTTGAAAAAATAATGTTTTATTTCTGTTATATATAATATTAAAAACTATTCTTTACTCTTCCTTGCTTACGTAATGACTTTCCACGCGAAGCAACTCTCATCCCACCTCCTCCCCTATTGCTTAAGGGCGCGCGGCTTCCACGCGAAACGACTTCCACCCTAGTGGGTATTAAGATATATGCCTTGAATTAGTTCGAATATGTTATAAAAAATTCGAATTAATTTGAATATGATTCGAAATCATACAATCTTAAATATCTTGAGAAATCTTGAATGTCTTGAAAAGTCTTGAATGGCTTGAAAAGTCTCGAATGTCTTAGAAAGTCTTGAATGTTTTAATAAATTTAAACAATTAAAAATTTTTCTTAAGTTGATTTTTTTTTAATTAAAATGAAAATACATTTAACAAAAATAAAAATTTACTTGATTTAAAAAAATGAGGTTCAAGCCAAAGAAAAATTTATTTGATTTCAAGAAATGACATTCAAATCAAAGAAACTTTTCTTTAACCGTATAGTAATGCTTAAATTTCTTTAATTCAAACAAATGTTTTTTTAACCCTTACCCTATCAGCTACAATTTGGTGTTTCATCCATACAAACATGGGCACTAGAATCAATCCGTTTTTTTCACCTATTCAGAATGATTAAAAAAATCTCTAAAAATTCATCAACATACTTTCAACTTTTTAGAATAAATATTGGCACTTTATTTTGGAAAATAATAAACTGTAGTATATATATATAATTTATAATTACCGCAAAACTCAAAGAAACTTGCACGAACAGTAATCGTTCGATCACTAGTGACTATGTTAGTGGTAACTATGTTAGTGGTAACTATGTTAGTGGTAACTATGTTAGTAGTAACTATGTTAGTAAAGTAAGAGTTAATCGAAGAAAATTATCAAATTTTAGGACCCGTATCAAGACTTTCAAGACTTACCAAGACTTTCAATACCTATCAAGACTTTCAAGAGTATATAGTTTCGAATAATATTCGAAATGTTTCGAAACAGAGCAATAATTAAATTGATTGAAAATTCGCAAGAGATATGATCGAATACCCATTACTACTTTCACCCCACTTGCCCCCCTGCTTTAGGGGCACACGACTTCCACGCGAAGCGATTCCCACCCCATCTCCTCTCTCCCCCCCCTGCTTCAGAGACGCACGACTTCCACGCGAAGCGATTTTCAATTCACCTCCCCTCTCTGCCTACCGATAATAAGGCGGACTCGCGTCGAGTGGCTTACCACTCGGTGCGATTGATTCGTGATCTGTAGATCCGGGTTCGATCTCACTTGGGCCCATACACGCGATTTTTCGCGTTTAAAGAGCCGAAAATGGCTCCATCTGATGATTAAGAGAAGTCAACCAGCGCCGTTCGGATTCGACGTTAAACTGTAGTAATTAGGCTGAGCCTCTGCTCCCCGGAGGTTCTAAAACTAGATCGTAAAATCAAAAATTAACGCTATGACCCAATAAAAGAGTGTTCACCTCCTAAAAGTGCGTATGGACACGTATAAAAAAATACGTGTCGCTTATTTTTGCCTGGAGAATAATATACTCATTAAAATCGCTCATTAAATAAAATTACACAAAAGCTCATTAAAATCAGAGGGGAACAGTTGGATTCCTTTACAGCAGTAATAAAAATGTGTTTGCACGTGTAAAGATAATGCAAGAATTTATATATCCACTGATATATGTGATCTATAGTTTAACGCCGAATCCTAACGGCGCTGGTGATCAAAGGTCTCTTAATCACCAGATGGAGTCATTTTTGGCTTCTTAAACGCGAAAAATCGCGTATGTGAACACAGGTGGAATTGAGCTGAATTAAACCCGGATCTACAGATCGCGAGTCAATTGCACCGAGCGGCAAGCTACTCGACGCCTCACTAAGGGTGCCTTCCACTTAACGTTCGCAACGCTCGTAAGCATCAGAGAGAATCAAGGGAGAGTGAAGTGGATAGCGTTTCTCTTCTCTGATTAGTTCCGCCATTTATAACTCAACTTCCGCAAATGTACTGTATATACATACACGCAATACTAGTGCGGTACAACACTAGTGTGTGTAGCACCGTATGTTCCGTGATGCTTCTATCATATTTCTTATTCACTCCAACGAACGGTGGCTTCACTCCAACGAACAGCTGAATCCGCTCCACTCTTCCTTGATTTTCTCTGATGAGCATCATTTCATCCTTATTTAATATTTGAAAATGATAAGGATGGAATGTTTGTGAGAGTTGCATTAGCAACATTAAGCGGAACGCACCTTAAATATCCGACTTTCCACGCGAAGCAACTTGGCGAGATGGGGTGGAACTCGTTTCGTGTGAAAAGTCGTGCGCCTTTTAGCAGGGAGGGAAATGGGGTGGAAGTCGCTTCGCGTGGAAGTCGTGCGTCCCTCAGCAGGGAGGGAAAATGGGGTGGAAGTCGCTTCGCGTGAAAGACGCGCACTCCTAAGCAGGGGGGAGGGAGATGGGGTAGGGTCGCTTTGCGTGAAAGTCGCACGCTCCTAAGCAGGGGGAGAGGTGGAAAGTCGTTTCGCGTGGAAAGTTTGAAAATGTATTTTAAAGCAAAAAATTTCTGTTTTATATAATAGAAAAGAGACATCATTTTTCAAACTTTTTTTGTTAATAACTTTTTAATGAATGACGAGTGACGGCTAAAACCTGTTCGAGGTCACTCAGGGTCATGATCTTGACAATATAGGCAAGGTCAAGGTCATCGACTGTTGTTCTCCTTTTATCAGGAAATATCCTTCTATATTTTTCTCGGGGAAGCGAGATTCCGCGATCGCCCAATCATAGCTATAACCGTAATATATGTATTTATGGACGCTCAAAATTATCAGAGATATTAATTATAATAGTTAATTAAAATAATTTAATTAAAAATGATTTAATTAAACCACAAAAGACATCGGCGGTACACAAACTGATGCTTCGCCACCCATGATGTTTCTTAAAGTATTATGAATGAAATACAAGTTCGGATTTTATATAATAAAAATCCCAACGAAGTAAAAGGAATTGAAGAAATTTGAGGAGAAGGAGATAATTTAAGGACTATATCCAAACTTATTTTCGACGATGTTGAAATGTGATCATAGAAATATTCGTTTCAAATGATATCAACTTAGATACATTATATAGATAAACAGTTAACAGTATTTTAGGCATATCGTATATGTATATGTACTACGCGCCAAGTAATTCTACAGAAATCGAATTATAGTAAAACATTCGTACGTTTTGATATTCTCTGAAAACGATAATAACAGTCCTAACAAGTCGATAGACTTTGCCATCGTTTACGCTCTACGCTTACGGATGGCTTTAATAACAACACTAATGTAGTCGCCGAATAACGCTTCGTCGAGTCTTTCTTATCTAGCAATTCTTATCGTGCTGCAAGTAAAATCGTTTTGATTTTGGCTTCTTTGTACAAGAATATGCGTTACTTGAGGTCGGTGTGATCTGTCTCTCTTTACCTCTCTCCCCTTCTCGTTAAAGCAGTTTATTATTAGGCGTATTCTCGATGTAACAACTACGTTGAGACGTGTTAAAAATCGATTCATCGTTGTCTCAATTTTAGCGCTTTCACTGTATCTCGAATTACGTTCGAGTTGGCATTAATATTCCGTTTTTGCGAGGATCTATCCCCCCATTCGGCATATGTTACTTTGACTTAAAATTAAGTTATGCAAACGTTCCTACGCTGAGATTGGAAGAGGGTAAAGTGTGAATTGGATTTGTACTTGACGTTTTTGATTTTATTGTAATCTTTCTTGTAAAAAAGAATCTTGCTCACTTTTATGTGGTCTTTTATAAGTTCTTGCATCTGAAGAATCTTTTACATATAAGTACTAACGAAACTTACAATTAGATAAAATAAAAGATTATTGTTAAAGAATCAAAATGTTTCATAAAAACAATTTTCTAAGTCGATGCTGTTCATAGATATTTTACTGTTCGAAACATTGAACATATTTTGGCATGAAATATAAAATATCTCGTAGACTATTGATTTTTTGATAACTTTACTTTAATACTTTTATATTAAGAATATATTTAAAGGAATTATATCATGAAAAAAAATGATTTAATTCGATTTAAAAAATGGTTATAATTTTTATATAATCTTGAAAAATTGAATTGCTGATTCTGGGGGGCTTTTTTTTTTAATAATAGATATAAAATATTCAGTTTAACATTCCTCAATCGATTAGTATGCAATTCATTACTATACGTGAGAAGTTCAAAATGGGCAAGATTCTTTCAATATACATATATAATAAGACCAATTTTCACTTTAAAGCCAAATTGAAGATAAAAGTGATGGATTTTTTAAAAAGACTGGATCACCGCGACCAAATTCTTGTCTCGAATATTTGCAACTGGCACTTCTACGTAATCGCTGTTACTATTATATACAGCATCTTGCTTCTACTACGACTGTGATTAACACTATTGCTAACATTCGCATCCGTGATTCGTCTTCAAGCAATAGGATGCGAGAATTATTCGGATAATTTGATTTTATCGAATTTTAATATGTCCTAACACACTCATATCCGTTCATAATTAATTAACGTATGTACACAGTATTCCAAAATCACTGGGTGAGTTTTAAGAACCTTCTTTGCATGATTTCGAGTAATATATAATTAGTTCGAGTAATTTATCATTATGCGCGGTATCATGTATTTCGATACCCGAACGGTTTTATCATATTGCAAATAATAAATGAAAAATTTTGCTATTTATCTTATTACACAAATTAATTACGAGAAATATCAAATATATTCATACAAATCCTCTTGTAGACGATAATATATGAAATGATATAAATACATCTCATCTATTGTTTTCACGTCGAAATACGCGATACTTTCCGAGTTCCGGTCATTCTGAAACTCATATAAACTCCATCGTTATTGACACATCCATATGTAGGAAAAAGGTCTTTGTTCACGAGAAATGAATGGACCTCAAAAACTCACCCATGTGATGCTGAAAACTTGCTGAATACCGTGAATACGGCGAAAGCGTGGCATTCGTGCGTCGAGGACAAAGCACGAAGGTTTTCGATACGAATAACTATACAAAATCGTAGTCTACAAAAGGACCTTTTTTTGGATGACCAAATTGTGGTCGTTGAGTATGCGTTTTCGTGTAAGGTCATGAATGTCACCCTTTGCACTCAAAATTAATTTGATAACTTCCTATTGTTAAAGAATTTATCTGTTTAGTTTCCTAGCTGAAAGAAAACACGGCAATTCAGAAATATTGTAGAAATTATCCAGTGGATGGAAGCTTTTCTGATTTTGATTTAGATTTATAAATTAAATTAAATTAAACTAAATTAAAATATTTCATAGCTTAAACTCTTATTATTTAATTTATGATAAGAAAATATCCGTCAGTTCAGTTACGTAAGGTATTTCTTAAGTACTGTTCAATATTTCAAAATATCAATATTAAAAAAAATTGATTTTTTAAATCATTTTATAAGGAAAAATTTATATGATTATATAGTCTCAAAGGTCTCACTTCAAATATACATAATATTAAAAATTCTATAAAATTATAATTTTTTAGTCTTTAGCAAGAGTGTATACTGCAATAAAATAATACCTAAACATTACTGAAAAATTTAATTCCGTAATTTAATTAGCATATTCAAGACACAGTAATGTGAAATATTATCTAAGCTTCGTTTTTACGCCATCGACTTTTAATAAAACGGCGATTATATGTAAAAAATGAGTAATACCTTATCTATTACTGGTCCGAGTTTTAAAAAGGAATTTCTTTTCACACTTACACACACACACGCGCGCGCGCGCACGTGCACACACACACACAGCAGCTATTAAAAAAAAAAAATAATAATTTTTAGAATTTTTAACACCCTATATCTTTTGAGACTATATGTTCATATATGTTTATGAAAGCTTCTCTAAAATAATATCAAAAATTTCTAAAGTACTAGACAGAGGTACATTCAGAATTTTCTCGGGAGAGAGTTTTAATTCTGTTATCACATCAATAGTAATTTTTTAATTTTTTTACGTTAATTGCTTTTGGTTATTTTAGAGCTTAAAAAGCTTCCTTCTCATTCCTGATTTTAAATAGGAAAAATACTAGGTTTTATAAGTCAAACTTTTATTTTTTTTTCCTGAAAGAAGTGTAGACAAAATACTGCAGTTATTAAAAATAAAATATGTAACTGCCATATGTACTGAAGTACCATTGATATTTCAATGCATATTCTTTTCTTCAGCTCAAAAACTTTGGGAAAGTTTTCCTTATGTATCGGATTCCAGTTAGCAAATTGATAGCAAATTGTCGCCAACAGTCGCCAAGTTCACATCAAACTTACTCAGAATTGGTGATAAATTCGATGCCATCTGTCAGCAATAAGCTCACGTTTTGCTAGCAAAGCCTGCGTATGTATGTGTATATAACTAGACAGCAAACTGGTAACAAAAACCAAGCATAGCTTTGGTCGGTTTTAGTTTTAGTTGGTTCTCGTTCTCAATTCGCTCAGGTTGTCAGTGAGCTTTGCACAGTTTTTTCGATAATTTGTTATCATGTTACATCAGTAAATGTTGTATATTTACTATCAATTTGCTGACATCATTGAATAACAGAATTTGCATTAAATTTGATGTTTTTTTTGTTAACAAAATTTGTAACAAGCATTTAACAAAATTTATTTTTTACAGTCTTGGCTGACTGGAGATATTCTGTCAAAGCCCAACTAACGAAAGTCCGAAAAATTATTTTGATAGTCATAACGACAAGAGAAAAAAATATTTTGTGTGACAACAAAAAAATTACTTAGAGTAAAAAATAAAGTATTATTGTATAATTAAAAATGAATAAATGAATAAAAAATTTCGAAGGGGTTTGAATCCTCAAAGCGCTTCTCATCTAGATGTCATCATGTCATGCTGGATAGCACTTAACATGAGCAGGGGAGGATAGGAGAGGATGCGTATCTTCTCTCGAAATTTTGGCAAGGAGAAATAATTAAATTATACAAATTTTTACAATAAAAAATTAAATACTTATTACCCAATTTGTGGCTCAAACGTTGCTCGTAAAGTTCACTGAAACTTCTTGAAAGCTGACTTTAATATAAGTATTTTAATAAATTTTGTTTGAAAATACATTTTGCCCTTTTTCTCTCCTGACTGAAATCCTGGGTACGCCATGTTTAAGAAATCCTCCGTATAATTCTGTATACGTAACTACGTGAGTGCAAAGAGTTGAACAAGTGTGTCAAATCATTTACATCTCATGGAAATATACAAAACTTCTGGCGCTTATAAAACGCTGCTGCAAGATTGATGAAGTCCTTCATATTGGTCGGAAACTCCGTGAAGGATGCTGAAGGAGGAATCCATCGCGATTGGAGATGACCAAGTTTGAATACTACGACGAAAACTCAGAAAAGGTCGGCGAGTCGCTGTAGCATAGAATATGCTCCTCGTTCGGGCATGATTCTTCTTTCTTTGCGCGCGCTTCTACTCTCTCGGAGATGCTGCTGATCACGCCTTCGTTGCGATCTCTCGGCTCAAGAAGGAAACAGAAGAGTATATGGATTAGAAATCGCGATGTTCGCTGTCTCGTAATGATATAAAGCTATAATGAACATAATGAAGCATAATGAAAAAATGATGAAAAGCGCTACAATAAACAATATAGCGAAAGGGTTAGTAATGATAAAACTCCCCAGAAAACAAATTTTCGAAAGCAAACAAAAAGAAAATGTTCTGCAAAGCAACTAAATAAATACTGTCAAGTATCTACTTGAGCAATTAAATATATGATCATAAATTTCAGCCAATTTAAATTCCTCGAGGATAGAAAACGAGGATAAAAATGATATCTTGGCGATAGCTTCTCATAAAAGAAAAAATGTATTTTTCGCTGACCAAGCTTTCGTAATTAAGCTAATGAGAGTAAGCTGAGCTCGATTAGACCTCACTATCAGGATATTAGGTATTTCAAAAAGCCGTTCATCTCGTCGATATCCCTATGGAAATAATTCGCGCTATTAAAGATGAGGAAAATCCATCACCTGATCAGAATCGTGACGTGGCTCAGCCTGACTCCTCTCGCGCGCTTGGCACATCGCCAGGCTCATCGGCGGGCTGGCTGTGAGTTCCGGCAGTTCCTGAACGGTCGACAGCTTGCGCTCCTCTTCGTCGTCGTCGTCGTCATCGCTCGATGCTCTGGACAGGGAGGGAGGTGTATGAGAGCGACCTAGCTAACGGAAGTTTCTTCGACCGACGGACTCGCCAGCGCCTGGGTCTCACCGTTCGCATGCTTCCGCTCGTCCGGACGTCCCGCGCCTCCGCGAGACATCGGGGGGCTGCTACGAGAGCCCGAGGTCACGCTCTGCATCGTCTGGCTGCGACCGCCGGCGAAGCGCATGCTGTACGCCGCGCGATTACCGCTCTGCATGCCGCTCGTCTGTGAAGGCCCGAATGAACTTTAGATATCATTGGACGTCAGGCATTTGGAGAACAAGGGATTTTAGCCTAATATTAAATTCCCTCCGGCTGTGTTTCTACAATGCTCATCAATGCACATCAAGAACGATTACGCGCGGATTTACCAAGCGCATAATAAGCATCTCGATTAATGGATTGGAAATTCATTGCTCGATAAATTCTGCACAAATAGTGCGGTAACTTACGCTAAACATTAAATTGATCAAATCGTTAGCGTTAGTGTTAGCATACGCCTTTACATCAATTTCAATCCGACATTTATGCGCCTTCGTGCGCACCGATGCATCCAGTCCAATTTGGTATAACATTCACAATCAATTCTGCAACGTTTGAACACAGTGTCCACGTTCACTGGTCTGTGCCTGACTCGTGCATGCTTTCTCTCCTAGAGATATAGATTTATAGAGACTCGATATGCTTTCGCAACTGTACTTTAATAGAGCGTATTACTTGATGGATATTATTTATAAAGAAGCCCAGATTTCCACACATTTAATCTAAAAAAAAAGTTTTTAATATAATTTAAATAAATAAATAAGAAGACCTTACGGTGTGATTTTCTAAACGAATTATGCGGTCAAATTATTATAAGACAAACTAGTTTTTTCATCGTACTTTAATTTTTAATAAATTGTATTAACGAATTTTCTACGATCAAAACATACGCGATAATTATATATAGTAGTATATAATTAATTTCAATAGCTTCTTTCCTTGTTTTATTGAAATGCTTTGTCGTGTGCTGATTCTCATTATGGAATATGAGAAGCAACATAAATAGCTTCAATGACGGAAATTGTTCTGATTTAATAATTAATATCCAGGAATTAGCTGACCGTAACGTTAACAAAAGATAGTATTTGGAAGGGAAATATGTTCGTTCTAGAAAATTGAATCAGTAATTTGCACTATATTGTGCTCTCTAATCAATAAACCGTTTATAATACGAACCTCAATGTATGTGTAATTAACTGTAGTATTAAATTAAAGTTTGTTTCGACATACTTGTTGTACAGAGAAAAGATTAATAGGTAGGAATCTGTCCTCTTGCGAGAGGAAGAGAAAGCGATAATTTGAACGAGTATTATAGATATATAGTAAAAACTAAATTAAGTTTTCAAACAGGAAAGTTACTCTTTAAAATCTTTATCGAATTAAAAAAATTTGTTTTTTATTCCTCTCTGCACTAGATTATACTAGAACTTTCTTTTTCTTTTGTTTTCGCCAAATATCAAATATATATCTATCTCATTTTCAGTTTCAAAAGTGTACACTAGTTCAACCATAGGAAACAGGCCTTTAATGTAACATAAAAGTCATTTGAAAATCCGTAAAAAAGATGGTTGTTATTAATGAGATTAATAGTTTAAATTATCTAATTCCTGGGAATTCTAAAATATCCTGTCTATTCTGTTTTACGGATTAATTGTTAAATGAGACAAGGAACAAAACCTGTACATACATTGGGATGACCAGGGCGGACGTTCTTGTAAGGCTGGAACAGTACCAGGTAGACCTTGGGCGTGAAGAGGCAGCCGAGGGCGACGGAAGCGGAGATGTTGATGCACATGCACATGCTCGCGATCTGAACCTGCAACGTAGGCAGTTATCCGCTCGACTTATATGTTGACACAGAAAAATGCATATGAGATTCGTGTGTATATCTGTGGGTGTGTGTGTGTGTGTGTGAATACATGTGCATAATTCGCGTTCGTAAACTCGCGATGTGCGGCACAGACCTTGTAATCATTGTTGGTGCCGAAGTAGATGGGCACAAAGGCCAACCAGACGATGCACGTAGAATACATAGTAAAGCCGATGTACTTGGCTTCGTTAAAGTCCTCCGGGATCTTACGAGTCTTGAACGCGTACAGGGTGCACATCAGGATCAGCAACATATTGTAAACGAGAGACATCATCAGCGAGAAGGTGGACACACGGCACGTAAGTACAGCGGACAGTGGATATGGATGGATCTCCGTGGTATCGGGCGGTTCGATCATCAGCCACACGATAGTGCCGATGAGTTGCACTGCAGTGATCCCTGCATAAATGGGAGTCACGTAATCCAGGATCAGGCTCTGCGTATTTTAGAAGCTACTGTTTACATTGTTAATCGAATAATGAATGGAAACCTGAGAGAACATTTGCAATGTCACTAAACTACATATTTCTCCGAATCATTTCCTGTTTACAAAAATAAAATTATATATGTATAGTAGTATATAATTTACAAGACTTTATAATTGATAAAAAGCATGATTAAGAGAATTGTAATGCATTAAGTTATAACTTTCTCTCTAATAAAAAATTATAATAAAAATCATTTATAAAACTTATAAGATTTTTTAGGAGACGGAGAGAGAGAGAGAGAGAGAGAGAGAGAGAGAGAATCAAGAAAATAGAATAATGATTAATTCACACCATTTTGCAAATATTTAATTAATTTCTAAGTTTAAAAAAAATAAGAATATAAGAGAAGTGACGTTTTGATCGAAACAATGCAACAAGTAAGGATTGCGGTTAAAAATAAAGTACAAATTTATGTGTATTCTAGAGAGAAATTATTGATGCGAAAGTTTATCGTAAGAATCGCATCATTATTTCTTTTTTTCGGTCGAATATGGCTTTCATTTTACGTTACGTTGAGCATCGGCGTGCAATTATCCTCTCGATGCCATAGCTTGCCAACGTGTTTACCAAGGTGAGTGCAGCTCGTACTCACCGATAGCGATTACCACTTGGCTCTTGGGCGATGTGTAGGAGAGCCTCTTGATCTTCTTCGTGCCCTGGTTGAATATCCGCGATATACGATTGGTTTTCGTGAGGATCGCGCTGTAACATATACTGAGACAGAGGCCCAGACCAATTCTGAGGTATGTGCAATTCCATGTGGTTGGCTTGCTCAGTATGACGAAGCTCATGCCGTAGCAAGAGAGAATTCCCACCAACAGAACATAACATAGCTCACGTCCCGATGCCATAATAACAGGAGTGCGATTAAATCTATTCAAACACAATATATTCATACAATTCATAATAAAATTGATAGGATCTGTCAAACATTATATTTCAATTAATATTTGCAAAAAATATTGTACATTAATCTTATGTTTTTTAAAGAGATTAAACAATTTAAAATATTAAATGTTTCTGCAAATATACAATTCAATATCTTTCTTATTTGTATATTCCTTTATTTATTTATATATTATGTTTTACGTTTTCGATTTTCTTTAATATCTGGAGGAGTGCAAAACTTCTAATTTTCATTGTTAATAATCTTGAGAAAGACATGGTCATAGGTTCAAATTTTATCATTACTTTTTCTTTAGATATTAACTCGTATGATAATTTACTTAAATTATAAACGGTAATTTACATAAAAAAAGTACGCGAACTTTATAATTACATATTAATTTTTTAATCTCAATAAAAATTAAAAAGTAACTCCAAAGTTTAAAAGTTCTATTTCTTTTTATGTGTCTATATATAGTAAAATGCAGAAAACCTTTCAGCTCTTTAATTAAGTAAGTTTAATAGGTCTCTTATTAAGCTTTCGATTAAATTTTCGCTCCGAAAGCATCGACTTTATATCTTTTGAAGCACTCTTTTTCAATGCTAATATTCCCCGCTAATATTCCCCGTTCAACCTTGTTATATTTTCATTAAAAAAGATGATTGTGAATCAAATTCATACATCACTCTCGTATAAATCCAGAAAAGTGTTTTTATATTACTTATATTTTTATTTAGTGTAATAACAAATTTTATGGCCTAATCGTATATATTATTTGTTAATATTTTGCGATTCGCAGTAATCGTAATAGTCTATACATTTGACTGATTGTAAAACAAACTACTTCTATGATACGAGGCATAGATTTTTTACCACAAATAAATATTGAAATATAAGCATTGATTAAAGCTAAAATACTTATATTTTTTATATGCAAAGATTACATTTTTTTTATTAAGTGACATAATAAATTTTAACTTTTGCATTTAATTTTATTCTTTTCCAGACAGTTAAAAATAACAATTTATTTCAAAAAGTCATAGACATAAGGGTATTGAACATAAATAAGCAAAGAATGTTTGGTCAAAGCAAGTCTTGGTGCATAATAATATTTTTGTGTAAATGACAATTTCTAGCAAACTATACTATGTTGATTATTTTTGGGTCTAGAAACACAATCATATTCACAATAAGAATCTTATTACCGCACATTTAAAAACTTAACAAATAGGAAATAGAAAATAATGGTCATAACGGTCAAAGCTAGATCTTTTAATGATTAAATAATTTAATGTGAATTAATATATATTATTGGGTTGGAGGAAAAGTTCTGCGGTATTTTGTTAGCTCAAAATTATATATACAATATCTTCGTTATAAATAATCAAAATTTAAATTTAAAAAAAGGGTTTTAAAGCTCTCGGTAAAAAATTTTTCATGCATGAATATGTATAAATATGTATAAACATGTATAAACATACATAAACACGCATAAATATTCATAAACATGTATCATTATATATGAAATATGTCCATACATGTTCATACATCCTTCTTTCTTTTGTAAAATTACTTTTTAGTGTAATAGAAATAATAATAGTAAAGTGAAAACATAAAAAATAATTAAAGGGATAATTTTCGCATTGTTTGTTTAGAAAAAAACAAGTTTGGAAAAAAGTGAAAAAAATTGCTCACACATAATTATGCATAATTTTATATATAATTGTACGTAAGTAATTTTTTTACATTTCTTCAAACTTGATTTTGTCTAAAACAAATAGTGTAAAAATTACCTTTTTAATTATTTTTGAATAATTGAAGATGTCACTTTTACGAAGTATGACATATCAATTTTTTCCAATAATACGAAATATTAAATTTGTAAATTTGTATAAATAAAGAAGAGTCTCTAGAATACAAATAATATTTTTTTGTAACTTAAATCAATAACATTAAGAAGTTATTCAAGAATAAAAGCTTAAGTGTGGCGTCTCCCTCCCCCCCCCCCCCCCAATTACCTTATCACTTTATATTATATTTATAGTCATTCGAATTACGCGCCGAAAATTTTCTCGGACTAAGGCCCGGTTGCACCAATGTTACTTTAAGTATTGTTTAAAACGCAGGGGCTAAACTATACTGAAATAATGTATCACAATTAAATTTTTAATGCTCAATAGGTATCTATTAACGAGATCTTAACATGCTGGAAATCTGGAAATAAATTTATTTTAAGTACAATCATATCTATTGTAATAGATATAAAAATAAATCATATCTATTGCAATAGCTAGAAATTGCTTTAAAATTATATATACTATAATGAAATCCCGAATTAAACTTTTATTTAAACAAGATCCAATTAGACTTATCTGAAAAAGGATTTGCTAAAAGATCTATAATTTATTAAATTGCAACATTATGGAGGAACATTCTACATAGGAAATAACGAAGAAACAAAATGCGTCTCACCGTATGAAGACGACCGTAGTAAAGAGAGTGCTGAGGATCCCGATGGACGCGAATATTAGCGGCACCAGCGCCCAAGGACTCGTCCAGGGTATAACTTCAGCGGTGAGCTTAACGCAGCCCGTCATTGTGGAATTCGGTGCATACCCGGGATTGCACTTCTTGCACGTGTCGTTGTATACATAGGCGTCTTCTCGGCAGGCAACGCAACTCCAACAGCAGGGTTCCTGGAAATTGTCAGATTCTGTTATAATACGTAGCACACACACAACACACACGACCAAGCGAAGACAAATAATTGACAATTAATTATTTGTTTTGACGAATCGTGAATGATGAATAAAAAAGGAGCGCTCACAGCAGATTGTCAATATCAATTGTTAATGACTATTATTATTAACAATTAATGATGTTGATTGACAATTTAATTGCTATTATTAATTAATGGTTTTATAATAATGTTATGCATTCTATTGATTTATCGAAGAAACACGTTACAATCTACGATCCAGAGATTAAATTCTATAAATCCGTGGAATTACTGAATTAATTGCTTAAAACGAAATATAGTAAAAAAATTGAGCTTAAGCCTCTATCTTCTTAATATAAATCATAAATAAATCGAATTTTAATTACAAAGAAATCTTTAACAAATAACAAGGCACATGTACACACGCGCGCAGAAAATTTATGTCTGATTGTACAACAAGACATACGAATGAGCTTATGCTTTTGGACAAGCGGATTTTCTTGGATAAAAAGTAACAGTTTGCCGCTATAATTATCGTTATTTGAACATTTAAACGATTGACAAACAATGATGAAAAGTTCGTTCAACATAACGTACAGCGACGTTCAATAATATTCAAGAAAAATCTATTCTTTTTATGAAACTATTGATTGAAAACTACCAAGTTCCGTTGAGATTGATAAGATCTCCATGACATTTGTTTGAACTAACAGACAAACAGACGAGTAGGAATTATTTATGGGATTTACACAGAAAAATAAATTTGTTTTCGGGCTTAACATGCCATGCTCCCCTTCCTTATTAGCGTCAGCTTTACTCTGCATTACATTGTGGAATAATAAATGGTCCATACTGGGGATGAAACTGACGGTTTCATCGCAGTTTGAAACTAGTTGAAGTTATTCGAGTTAGTACTTTTGCCCAAATAAATGTATAAATCGCTCATAAATAACAATAATGGGATTGGAAATAAAAGTACACCAATGATATAAGAATAAATGTGACTAACAAGAAAATATTTTATAACTATATGTATAAACGCACAACTTCATAAAGTATGTACCACACTGAATTGTGTATTGACAATTAATAATCTCGCATTTCAATTAGTCTGCTATTATTAGTTTGCTATTATTGGCCGATATTGATTTGTCACGCATCATATATAATTTCTGACAGCTAATAATACACCAATAACTAATAATTCCTATTATTGTTATTAGCATTACCATAATGAGAATTCTTGTAATTATGATAACCATTACGAATTACATTATTCAAACGACAGATCAAACTACGGTGTGATTATGCAGAAATGGGTGAACGTAACGACAATTACCGTTTTAATTGTCGTTACATTTATTGATAGATGTCTGTTAGAGAGCGCACTTCAATCGGACAATGCATGCAACTAGTATGTGCAGACATGGAACGAGCGCCAGTTACATACACTCTTAGCATAATTAATTAATTATATAATTAAATCATGCTTAATCGCACCTAGCGTATGCTTGCACTTCTCTTTTGCTTGCATAATAGACTAACGTGAAGAATATAGTGGAATATATTTTAATTAAGTTCATTATGCGAACGTGCAACATTTGTTTAAATACAACAATTAATGAAAGAATTTTATTAGAAATATGAAAGAATCTGCTAACAAATTGACTGCAAAAATCAAGTAAAAACCAAGTAATCAACTATTTCGTAATTAAATATATAATACATTTCATTTAAATTTACTTTTAATAAACAATTACGAAAAAAGAGATTCTGCTCGGTTTCTGCTAACAATTTGTCGGTAGGCTCTTCTGGCAAATCAGACTTAATGCGGACACATTTCATATTAATCTGCCGCAATCTTATGTTCAAATCTGTTATGTTCAAAGCTAATAAACCGTTAGTATACTTTGTTAACAAATTTGCGATTTTGTTTATTTTTTGAGAAGTTTATTACTAGTTTCAGTTATAAAATTGTGCAATTTTTATCAAGAGCTACATTAGATGGAATTTCTCCAATAAATGAAAGGTAATAAACGTCGTGAAACTTTTGTCATAACTAACAAGTTTTTTTATCATCACCGTTAATTAGGCACGGATGTGATGCGATTGAGCTTCAATCTCATTCCGGGAGCGAATTGCGGAAAAGTGATAAAAGTAATGCGACGATGAATAGATAGCAGGAGTTTAGGAGCTTTAAATTCTCTTCCTAAAACTTGACTTTGAACAAAACTTAAGCTGAAATCAAAAGAGTTTCTCGAAAAAAGTTTCACAGTATTTATGAAAGAAAGCTTGAAAATAATGGCAATTTGAAAATTTTGCGAGAAATGTGTGCAAGCTGATAATATAAAAAGTATATATGGATGTAGAAGAAAAGCAAATAATATAAAGAGCATATGGTTCGTCGATTAAGGTCGCGGATGATCTTGGTCTTGAAATCCAAAAGTAAATTACACAAAAAAGATAAAGTCAAGTCAGTGAAGCCAGCTGCGACGGTAAACAGAAAGAAGGAAATTTAAGAAACTTAAGTTAAAATTAAAGAGAGAACTTAAACTTGCAGGAAATTTCTCGAAAATTTCTATTATTGTAAGCGAAATCAAAGTTTAAAAGTAACGGAGCATATCGAACAAAACAAAGTAAACGCTTTCCTTTTCACTCTTCGAAGAAATATTCTAAGAAACATAAACGAGAATAATTGAAACTGTTGGTTGTTCCTGAAGTTAACATTGAAGTTCTACAAAACAGTTATTGTAACAAATGCTACGACAATACATAAATAAAAGAAACACAATTATATAATACATACATGTAAAAATAGAAAGAATGAAAAAATCATCACATTGTATTTTAGTAATATTTTCAATGTCTGACTTTTTATGTAAATGACTTGCATAAATAGTAATGTTTTATTACGTGAATGATTAAAGAACGTATTGTGTTTGATTTCATAATGGAGAAAAGGGAATGCTCGAGAAAATACTTCGTAAATTCTCATTTTTACATTTTTCTAAGGAAGCCCAATGCTAATTAGTCGTCGTGGCCGTAATAAGTTCGATAATGACTTTGGCTATAGCAATTCTTTACGTGTATTTCTTGTTCAATATCAACTAAAAAAAATAATCAATTGTTACGGAGTTCTAGGAACACACGGTCATTGATCTAAGGAAAGTTTGATGCGTGTGTTAATTCTTGCTAAGGAAACATTAAACGAGACACTTTAAACATTTATGAGCCCTATTCAGGAATATATTCTGACCAGATTTAGGAATATATCACATGAGTTATGTTCCAAGAGATTTAAGTGCTAGAAAGCGTTGTTTATTAACAAATACAACTTAAATATTTATATATACTGATAACGCAGATTTACAGTCTCTCTCTATATATATATTAATTAAAAATATAATTAAATTATCTCTCTCTATTTTAATTAAAATTATAATTAAATCAGATATTAAAATAAAGTTAATAATACAATAAATTAAAAAATTTTAGTTTTATCTCTTTTTTTAATTAAAAAATAGATTTAAAATACAATAGTAACTAAACAGATTATTTAAAAACAAAGGACAAGGTAAAAGAGATAAGAATGAAAAATAAATATGTAGAATTTTGAAAATTTCTTTTTTATAAAATATTTTTTATAAAATATTTTCCCATAACTATAGATAATCACATAGTTATACAATGCTTGTAGATTCTTATAAATGCATTCTGCGTTTGATGTTATGTGCATCAAACTTGAACGAATATTAACTGCTGTTTTTATTATACGTTGTTCATAATTAATCTATTTTTTTCTGAAACGTCTTTAGATCCATAATAGAAAATTGGAGCTTTCTGTAATTTTTAATATAAAATTGTTATTTTAATTAAAAAATAATAGGACATCCCCCATATATTGAATGGAAAATAAACATATAACATACGAAACCCGTAGCGTATAATTATTATTGCATTATCTATGTGTTTACATCCAAAAAGAATTTTACGGGAAACATTGAGAATACAGGAATACCTACTCGCATCTAGGATTAAACTCGCGGGATTGGATCATAATTACAGATCTACTTTAACTTGTATGAAATTGTAACCGTCAGGAAGACAAGGAATGAGAATAAGGAGAGGAGAGGCATAAGATAGTAGGGATCGTCCGCTCATTCAGTTTATTAAACGTAACTCGCATATCACGAGAGTCTGTGGAAATTACACAATTGAACTCCTCGTGGGATTTGAGTCAAAATGTGCGTCAGAATTTAATTATACAAATAGCACAAGATAAGCTGAATTATCGCTGAAGTAGCGTCATAATTTCATTAGTTTCGTTATATTGAAGCAAATTCAATTAACAAGTTGGTATTTTGTTCTCAATGTATTCTATTATTCGCTCTAGCAATATAAATTATAAATTATGACATTATAATATAAAATGAAGGAGGGAGAGGAAAAGAGAAAGATAGAAGAAATTATATATTAAATATAATATATTAATCTTGATGCATCAATAGGCTCCGCAATGGAATTAAAATAGTATTTAAAAAATTTGCATTAATATTGAAAAAATTTGCACTAAAACTGAGTAAATAAAATTAAAGAAGAAACTATAAACAAACTTCAATGCAATAGTCTAAATGCAATAAGAATTAACAAGGTTACTGAAAAAAATAGTATTAATATTTATTAAAACATGCCAATTTGTCGTATCATGCATCCTCTATTGTTTAATATTCACATTTAATACTATTACTTCGCATTTAATCATTATTATTCGCTTTAATCTTTCATTATTACTCGTTTGTTCTCTCATTATTCGATAGATCGATAGATCTTTCATGAACATTCTATCAGCTAATAGAACCATATAGCACTCAGCGGTTCTGGTTATCCTCAGACTTTGCAGTGTGCACTTACTACAAAATTGCGGACATGTCCCATCGGGCAGTTATCGCTGCACATGCTACGTGGAATGTGAAGCTCGCCGACTCCGGTCGCCCATCGTGTCATATTGATGTCCAGAGAGAGCCTGAGGGAGTAAATTAACCTTTAATTAGCAATCTGGGCGCCACAGTGATTTCATCATTGAATTGTTACATTGAAGACACTGTCGAAGAGAAATGTTATACAAACAAGGCCAATTTTTACGAAGGATTCTGCACAAAAAGATTAAAAATACATAAATCGTTAACTGAATATTTCGTTTTATCTAACACATTGTTTACATGTAATTTTTTATGTTACTTTTGTGTACTTTTTATGTATTACTTATTACGTACTTCTTTTTATTTTGCAAAAATGTAACGAGTTGCTACACATATTATTATCATAATAAAAAAATATAATATTATTATTAGTATAATATTAATAAGGATAATATGTATACAATTTTTCAGCTGATTAATGAGTAATACAGATCATTATTTTTGTTGTATCCAAGGGATTGAATAAAATAAATACTGTAAAAAGATTTCAAATACAAATATAAAATATAAGCAATGTGTACGAAATATTTTTGATAAATATATTTCAATATGTTCGAAATGTAGAAGAACGTTCGAACCTTAGAAATTTTAACGTAGCAGTTTACTTGATTTATATTAATTTTTTAATTAGATTGTAATAGTATACTGTTTGAAATATAAGAGGATTGAAGATTAATACGACAGTTAATTTGTACAACCCGTATCCCGATCGACGGGTGTTTGAAGTTGACTTACTCTTCCCTCCATGTGCCGATAAGGATATAATCAAAACGACCCTCGTCCTTCCTTTGATATTGATAGATGTTGTAAAATCCGTAAGCGTCTCCATCAGAATTAAATTTAATTTCAGTATTTTGGCGACCTAAAACAAAATAAGAATATTAACTTGATAATTTAAACATACGCGATTGTAGAATATAAAACATATAGAATATAGCTATGCTTAAAATTTTTGAAGATTTTTTATATCTTTACTTATATTACTGTCAATTTCAGTTGCATAATCCCAAACATTATCATGGACGTAATAAAAATACTGTTATAGAAATAATATTTTATTAACATAGATATAATGACACACTTAAAAAAAAAACAAATTAAAAATAAAAGGAAAAAAGAAAAGAAATTTAAAAAAATCATTTCAGAAAAAATCAAAGAAAGATTAATTTTTAATATTTAAAATTACTAAAAAATAAACTAAACTAAACTAAAGTTAATGATACATAATAACTGAAAGAGATAAATATAAAAAGTTAAAAAGTAAAACATGGAATTTTGTTATCTAATAATACGATTCAAAGGACTAGAGATAAGCACACGTTGGTCGGTGTAAAAGCGAAGCGGGTTTGGACGGTTAGTCTGCGAAATGTATAGCAGCTATTTCATGCGTGGATTACGGTTTATTTATAGGACACTATTAGATGAAGGACCTCGTACAGCTTCTTTTCGTCCTTGTTAGAATCTATCCCCTTTTCTCGGTTTATCTCTCCATGACCCTCATCGTAATAATTCGATGCTGGCACAACGCAGACCAGCAAATACAAGCAGGTATATACAGGATGTATATAAAATGTTATTTTAAAGACACACCACTAATATGAAAAAATAGATGATATAAGAAAGCTTATTAAAAAAATAGGTTATACAGGGGCGAGGCTGAAGAGAAAAAGGTAATTTTATACGCGAGAGCAAAGAAAATTATAGGCGACTATGAGGGTAAAAATCACGAAGCAAAAGCACAGTCGGGTATCGTAGTAAGATACGAAGAAGATATTAAAATCGTAGCAATAATGTATAGCAATATATTTTCTCGCCATCATCTTCAACGTTGTGCAAACCTGAATTTCTGATATTTCTAAGTGGAGCGTCTCTCATTTTAAAGCTTTTGATTACTTTTTATATTGGTAAAACGAAGAAAGTGAGTTTAAATAAAAAGAAATTAAAATGAAAAAATATAAAGGAAACGAAATTATATAACAAATATAAAAAGAACTTTAATATTTCTATCTTTTAAAATTAGTTTTTTGTTCTAATGTTACAGTAATTTGGAGATAATTTTAAAAAATATATGATACATAGATATATAAATAATATAATTTAGGTACATATTAAAATTATTAAGAGGACATATTTTAATTTGAAATAAGAAAATTATACACATAATATAGAAAAATTAAGGATAAAAATCAACAGAAACAGAATATCTCACAATTTCGGTTTATTTAATAAGCCTATTAGCCGTTTCATCAGAACTAAATGGAAATGCACAAAAAAGAATACTTCTCGCGCTAATCCATTAAGTTATTATTATTATTATTATTACACTTTTTCCTAACAAAGAGAAGCTTGCGGCAATGAAAGCTACGAGATGCGTTTAGTTCAATGAAATTCGCCTAGAGGTTCATCCGTTTTCTCGTGTAATATCAGAATATGCATAGAAACGTGAATATAACAGGGTGCAAACAGGTGCAGGATTGTCAGGGCTAGTAAATAAGTTTGACAAAGGAAAATACGTATACATTGTTATTTTGTGCACGTAAGCGCCCTAGATTTGTGCTGTGAGAGCTCGTTGGGAAAACGCTCAAACAAGTTCGCGGCGTTTGTGCCAAGTTATCGTTATCGTTATCGTTGTAACAAAGCCAGCGGATCGATTATACCGGGAAATTACGCTTGCCGTGGATTATCAATAAGCCGTGGATTATCAATAAGCGTGAGATTTCTAATATGATAAATTTGAATATCCGAGCGACAAACTATTTATTCAGGCAAATATGCCGAAAGTTTCTAAAAAAACTTTTAATTTATTTAATTAAACAAAACTGCCATGCACACAGAAGCAAATAATCTATTTCACTCCATTCGCACATTTCACATTATCTAAATAATCTTTGCTTTTAGTCGCATTTCTTAGCATCTATGAATAAGTGAACAATTATTTCCATAGAGATATATACAGGTTCTTTAAAATTATAAATATCTGTTGAAAAATTTTATTTTTCCCTTACTTATTCTAAAAAAAAATGTTATTTATTCATAATAGAGAAGTAAATAAAGTACAATAATCAAGAATTGAAAAAAAGGACGAGGAGATAAAAAAATAATATGGAATGGAATTTTTCGTTCTCAATTTGCGGTAAGCTTTGTATGCCAGTTTATCTGCAAAAACGTTACGAAAAGAAATGAGAGAGTTTGAGATGCATAGCTTTTACTTTCCGAACGTTAAACAACTGAGAACACGAAATGAGAGAGAGAGAGAGAGAGAGAAGAGAGAGAAAAAGAGAGAAAAATCAGATAACGTCAAAGTTTAAACGAAACTCTTTTCACCGCTTACAGAGTTACGGCTATAAAGTTTTCTTTCACAAAATCCAATTATCAAAAACAATCTACTAATATAAATACAGAGTTCATTGTCTTTATTTGCTGTTTATATGCGTGATATTTGGTGCACGTTGGATTCTCGTATATTTCATATCGCGCAGTAAAACAAATAATTAAGTACTATCGAACGGATTGTTCCAACTAGTTTTACGATAATTGATATTTTTATTCCCATTATTGTGCATTCTGTCCGCAGATTAGTTTTCTAACAATACATATAAACAAATCAAATTAAATCTTATTATTCATTGAGATATTGTTTTCTGCGTGTATATAAAAAAACTTATCCAATAATGATGAATTACAAATTAATATAAAAACTAATAAGTTTTTACAAACTCCTTTAATTAAAATAATTAATAAAACCATAAATTATATATTGCAGGCAATAGGAGTCGACGCTGGTTATCGGTTAGCGCAATTTTATCTTAATACTAAATGTATAAACCTTAACTTTGAACGTTTCCACTCATGGTTTGAGTCTTCATCAGTAATCTTTCACCCTAACGTAACAATTGGAGTATTGCATGATATCTCCAATGTTTTTCCTCTCAAATATTGAACCGTTTACTGTTGTGAGGCAAGTCAACATACTCACAAAGTTAGAAAGCTGAGTGGCAATGAGAACTCAAGCTCACACAGTCGAAGCTTCTACACTGAATAATGAACCTTTTCTTCGTAAACATTTTGTAATTTGTTAAAATTTTATAAATTATCGTCAATATTTTATAAATTATCCAATAATATTACATCTAAGAATGTTTATAGAATAAATAAATAAATTAATATATAAAAACACATGTATTATGATATACTTATACATAATATATATATAAGCATGTATATTATCTGTATGAGGAAATTTCTCTTGGCATATACATATATCGTATTTATCAAATGCAACTTATAGAGGATTTGGTTAGACGCATTAATGCATATTAAAGCCGTTGATTAAATCTATGTAAAAGTAAAATATTTCAAATATTTCAAATTATAAAATACAGATTTTACTTTAATAGCACGATAAAATATATTGAACATTTCATGGTTTAATCTTATATTTGTATCGAACACATATTTTGACGTCAATTTATGTACGACGGCTTTAATGTGCACCAGCGCGAGTGCATTCAATTGAATTCGCTATTAATACCTTCTTACTTCATTCAAATAATCTAGCATTTGTACAAATCAAATTAAAGTTCGCGCAAAAAATATTGGATTTAGATTAAGCGAAGAATAAATGTCTTATAGTACTGGGTGTACACTGGTTTCATATATATTCTGCAGTTTATCTTAAAGATTATCCTTCATTTATACAGCTAATATTGATAAATGGGAGCTATTTGAGGTAAGATATTCCGACACGACTAACATCCTGATAGCGTAAATGCCTCGGGGATTAAAAGCGGACAAAGGCGTAAGAGCGCGCGGGTTTGAAAGATGAGATGGCGATGTTATGAAATTATTGGAAAAGCTAGGGAAAAGGGGAAGGAAAGTAAGTTTGAACGTTATGCGCAATATCGTTACGATAAATCTCGGCTGATACGCGAACGGGAGATGGCCGGTTAAGATAATCTCATTGCCATTTGATAGTATCTCGTAACGAGGGGCAGTTTTAATTGTGTCGCAGAGTCCACTGACGTGAAAGTGTTACGTGCTGTTAAATCGGGGAAAGTGTTTTAATTGCAATATCGATGAGGCGTCCAGATTGCCACCCTCTGACGTCACTGATAGATCGCTACATACGCGGAACGATGCAATTGCAGCTCAGCATACGCGGAATTCTCGCGGACATAATTGATCGATGTGTCCAAGCCTTTCAATTTAACAACTTTTTTTTACATTCGACGTGTGGAAAATAGTAACGACTATTTGACCAATTAATCAATGCTGCGTCGTGCGTTACACAAATGTGTCAAAGGTTCTTATGATATTCAATGATTTAAATCCACAAGCATAAAAGTATTATAATAAGAGATGCAACTAGAATTTCAAGTAAAATTACATATTCATTATACGTCCTTTGCGCAGCTTTAAAATTATGCTTGAAAGTTAAATTAAATGTTAAATTAAAAATTACTTTGAAAGAAAAGCTGCTTTGCGTAACTCACCGATGAAGCTAATATTACGAATGTGTTGGAGGAGTCGTGGACCGTCCGGTGCTGGTATGAGCGACTCGCAGAGATAATGCGACGTACCCAAATTATTTACGCACTCTTCCTCTATAACATTATGAACACTGTGTGCCATGGCGTAAACTGCATCCACTGCAAATAAAATGATAATATCCTGTTTCAGCAATGTTCTAATAAATGAATATTATCTATCTAATCTGTTGAGAGGTTCCTAAATAAATATTATTCTAAGTAACAAGCTGTTATTTTGACGTCAATGTAGGTATAGTCATTTTAAATTACTGACGTCATGTTATTATGTTTATTTAAAACGTAACAATGACATCATCTTTTTGACCAATTAATGACGTCATTTATTTATCCATTCTATGCGAGGGGGTAACCACTTAATGTAATCGTGGGACAGAGTCCTCGAAATCATTATAAAATTCATATGAAATTTCTATGTATAATCCGATTACGTATGCAACCACGATAAATCATTGTATAATATTAAATAAATTCGTATATTTTAACAAACGACTTCATATGTAGCAAAAAAAATTATTTGTAATCAGATGAAATCATATGATGTCATGTAATCTGTGGGATAATATTTCAGCTAGTGGTTACCCCCTCGATTCTATGACGTATTTACAACGTCATTCATTTATGTCGTTAATAACACAAAAATAATGACGTATTTTCGACGTCGGTTTATATGATACATTATGTGGTTATTTCAAATTCACATTATTTTTACAATAATACGATGTAGATTCATCAAGAATGATTAACTAATGACATCAAATAGACGACATCTTGCTACTTGAGGTATATCATAACTTAATTAAATGTATCTGTTTTTCTAAAGGAGGAAATTTGTTTCTGTAAATAAACCAAAAATGTGAAAAAATCACAAATCCATCGTAAAGCATTAAAAATCGCATTAAAGAGGATGGTAACTTGCTAGTACAGAAAAACAAGGAATTTCACGTTTATGTCCGAGATCCTTGAAAAATAGAGCGAATTATGTTTCCAAACATTAAATAAAATATTTATGTGTCCTGCTTCTATCTTCTACAATCTTATTTATCTCATTCGTTACGTAGTGAACATTTATTATTTATTTATTCACAGATAAAGAAAACATCAAATACAAATTGTTACTTATGGAAAAGACGTTTGGCAGTTAATAAGACGATTTACAAGATTTATCTACCATTGTGATGCACTCGAAGGTAAAGAGTTTCCGATCGTTTCGCACTTAACAAGATTTCGTCATTTATCTCACGGAAGAATAAGAAAGGAAAGAGGGAGAGAAAGAGCATAAGTGCGGTATTTGGGAAAACGTAAAGGTTGATTTCGTGCAACTATTTTCACATGCCATTGGATGTATTTGTTAACTAAAAAACCATAGGAAAAATCGAGGAAAATTGTTTCGTTCGGTTTGTCACTGTTTCCTTTTTTTTCGTTCGTCGTGATTTCACCTCGCGAAAGTTTGTCACGAAAGTTTATTCAGAAAGTATACAATCTAATGGATCGTGGAGTACAGTCAGCTGCGATTAATTGCGAACACTGACGAATTCTTACGGACAAACGATAGCGATCTGGGATATTATATTTATTTTTTTAAATTTTGCCTTCTTTTGTTTGCTTAAATTTATTAATTAGATTTATTTATGCATGAAACATACACGTATACATTTACATTGAGCGTAAGTCCACAATCTTCGAAAAATATTTAAAAAGTTTGAAAATATATATATATAATGTTAATTATTAATTAAAAAAAATTAAAATATAAATTAACATATCATATATTATATTCAAACTGTGTGTGTGTGTGTGTGTTTGTGTGTGTGTGTGTGTGTGTGTGTGATAATTTTATATGATAAATAGATATATATAGACGCGGTATATTATTGCTCCATGATAATACTAGACCGCATGTTGCAAAACAAACCGTTCAAAAATTAGCAGGGTACAAATGCGAAATTCTCTCTCATTCTCCTGACCATTCTCCAACAAATTTATTTAAGTACTTGGATAGCTTTTTATGTGAAAAAATATTTCAAGCAGAAAGTGATGTGAAAAGTGCATTGTGGGTTCAACCAATTTCTTGCATCTCACTCTTTCAATTTCTACGTGAAAGGCATTGACGTGCTTAGCGCTTGTATCACGTTGGAGGAAGTACAGATGAATCATGGTGAATAGAGACTATTTCAACCGACAAGATATCTATAAAGTGTATCGAGTAAAAGTTTAAATTCAAAGTATAACAACGGTTACTTTACCTACAAAAACCTAATAGAATTTTGAATATTTTGTTTCTGAAACAAGGATCATATGTTTATATAAACTTTTTTTCCATAAATCAATTTAAAAAATGTGGATATGCTAATCAAATCGCTTTTGTCGACTGGATATGTATATATAGCGGAAAATAGACTGCATACACTAGATTTGTAAACATGCATCGGGCGATGAACAAAAAGAGAAATCGTGTGATAAATCCTTTTAATTTAAGGTTCACTGTTATCTCACTGACGTATAAGTCTCGTCATATAAATATATATCGGAATGATTGAAGAGACGACTACGTCTTTCTCGTTTCTGCTTTTGAACTAACAATAAGAAAAATGATCGAAGGGTGACGAAAAATTGGAGGGTGACGAGAATATTTCCTTTGCCTTTCATTCTTTTTCCTACCGATAACTATCTTTCCGCTTGTCTTATTCCTCGCTCTTTTTTCCGCACCAATCATTTCCTTCGCACTTCAAGATATAAACGATCGCGAAATGTCCCTATAAAGAGTTCCAATTTAGTATCCGCAATTAATTAACCGTCACGGTATGAATGAAAGGAGTTTTTATACGTTTTTTTTTATTACAATAAAATTACAACTGAGCTGTAATTTATTTATTAGAATATTCACATCAATAATAATGAATGAGGAAAGTTAGATTGATTTTTCCATCAAAATTAATAGCTTTAAGCTATTAAATAGTTAATTGTCAATTCTCACAAAATAAATTAATTCTAAAATGTAATTAGAAACTTTATTCAATCAGCTGATTATTGAATTTCGAGAATTACAATTCGGAACTGAGAGATAAAAATGAAAATCAGTTTTCATTCTTGACTTTTTCTACCCCTGAGTTAAAAATTGTACTCATACATTATTCATACATTCAGAAAGATACATCGGCATAAATCGATTACCGGCATATACTTTTTCTTCTGTGCGACATAAAAGTAAAATAGCTAGGCGTTCAGAGAAAAGTATAACGGTATGATAAATCTATGCGTTACCGACAAAAGGCACCAAGCCCTCTTGTTCGTAATCGACAAGGTTTTCTTCGCCAGTGCAGCGTGTCATGTCGCTCGACGCGTTCACGCTGAAAGTGCACTTGTGATGTTGCGACCAAAACTCTCGGAACCAGATATTCCGGCAGTTCACTGTCTTATCCGTCAAAGACTTATGGGGAACATTCTTCCCTGTCTGCCCGCCGCATTCGTCGCCCATTCTTGGCCGCAATCTCAAATAGTAGTTGTCGAAATCTACAACATCGGAATTGAACCGTACTTGTTACACGAATCACATTCAATAAAATTTAATAGTTCCAATATATCAAGCTTTTTGCCGAAGAAATTTCTTGTGCCTCACAGTCACGATAAAATTGAAATAAGGATAATTTAATTCAGGAAAGCTGACTTTATCGAAATACATTAATTTTTTATTTAAACTTATACCCCATAAAAAGATACAATTTTTCATCTAATTTTTTTATTATATGTATACTTTATAACAATAATATAACTTATAATTTAAAAAATCTATTAAAATCTTTTTGAAAAGTGTAATTTGACATAAGCATTAAAAATAGGAAATTTTGTAAATCAATTAATTTCTATGATCTTTTCTATTAATATATATATATATATGTGTTATATACACTGTTAAAAAACAGAAATTTGCTTCCGTTACATGTAATGGAAGCAAATTTCAAGCAGACACATTAAAAATATTTAATGTTGTCAATGAAAATGAAGTTATAAGTAACTTAAATTTAACATTTACTTACATCAAATTTTATGCAAATCTACATAAAATTTAATTAAAAAATGTACTAAACTTCGTAAAATTTTATGAAACGTACACTAAATTTCATGTACATGTACAAAAATATACTTTTTAGTTACAGATACATAAAATTAATTTAGTGTCGTAAAATTGAATTTAATTTATGTAACTTAAATTTCATATGTACATTAAATTTCATGATATTTTTAACTGTGTATATAAAATTAAATGTATTAGATCGGTAATCGACATTAGATACCGATGCTACAATAAAAGATGTGTTATAGCGTCTTAAAAGAATATATTTTAACAAGCCAATTTGATTCACACCTATTGAAAAATTTATTTATTTGCATAAATATTCTATCAAATAAAGTGGATTTTATTTTCGAAATAGAGACGTAAATTTTAATTTCTGATAATAAGAACAATAATCTTATTACTATTGTAACATAAATGGAATTTAAATAATATAGAAGGACGTAAAACATTCTTTATATTAAATACAAAATATTTGGGATAAAATAATTTATTTCATTAATAATAAAATACGTATTAACATATTTTTTTACACCTATGTTGGGGAAAAATATTTAGTACAATTTTTATATTTTTCTTCAAAAAGAAGACAATTTGATAAGGTTTTATCATTTTTATCATTATATTTTAAACGCTTCAAACTTCAATCACATTCTATTTTTTCAATTAAATTTTAAAACTAGATTTACTTAAGTAATCGTGAGTCTCAAAATGACTTTTGGAAGAGACCGTGAAATGATAAGTAAGATGTTATTTTTAATAATTATAATTTCAATTACAGTGATTACAATATTATTAGAACTTCAAAATTAAAATGCAGTTACTTCTAATCTCCAATTTATTCAAAGGCAAATGTAATCATATACCTATAATAAAATTATTTTTAAAAAATACATTTCTGAGAAATAAAGGTTATTGCATAATATTATGTAGTAATTACCGTTTTGCCTATTATATACAATAGTACCTATACTGAAAAAAAACGTTTTGTTAAAAATGGATGAACCAGAAAATTGATTATATTAATCAAAATTTTCTGATTTGTCCATTTTCAATCAAACATTTTTTTCAGTTTATATTAAGAAGATGATGGCTTTTTTGGTATTTAGTAGACTTTCTGATAATTTAGGTTGACTAATGAGAGTTTGGCACTCCTGTGTTAATTACTTAGCGAGAAACGGCGAAATGCACTATTGTGTGTGTTCATTTCTTTGAAATTTTATCCTGAAAATCTACATATCCTAACTCACGAGTCAGGAATGATGCAACATAATTGAAAGAGGAAAATATTACTCACTTGTCATGTAAGATTAATGAACGTCAGGTCAAAGTTGGAACGATATCACTACTGCGGCAACAAAGTTGCACAGTAAGCAACTGCGGTAACAAGGAATTTCAATTGTGGCTCAGTAAAACGGAACAGGTACGTTAAGGATTTAAGTGCGTTAACTAATTTAAACAAATATACGAGTCATACAAATTAAGTGAATTAACAATTCAGTTACATTGATTTATTTTAGCTTTAAAACTATATTTAGAGTCTTACAATCTAGCACTACATTCTGTTCTTTTAATATTATGTTACTAATGTTATATTTATTTAAAATTATATTCCCTGAAAAAAAAATTATTAATTTTAATTCTCATTTTATTGTTTATCTTTGATCAAAGGTGAATTCAAAGTAAATATTCTTCCAATTAATCGATTATGATAGGAACGTAAAAGGTAGCAAAGGTATTTTACCTTTGAGGGCGTTCCTATAGGGCAGAATGGTAATGGCACCTTCCGCCGCGAATTCTTGATCTCGGACGGGGTGAACTTTGGCACCCCACGAATCGCTACCCACCCACATGAAATGGCCCGTGCGATTGGCCCTTATTGTTGCCTGAAGCAGCTTCCTGCAACAAGATAAGCTGAGTGATAAGGATAGATGAATTATGAGCAATGATGAGCACGGCTACCATTAACCTACCACAAGTACAATAGTATCTTCTATGACCTCCGCAATCAGTTAACTAAATCCATAACATATATATCATAAGATATTGTTCCTTATTTCCCTCCTTGCTATTACGTTTGAATATAATTCAAACTTGAATGTAGCGATATTATAGTTTTCTTATTCATTGCTTTGATATTTTTTTTTAATATGTTGATGCATTTATGTAATATTATGCACCTCGTTAAAACATAAATGATATATATCTTTTGATTTATTAAAAAAGTATTGAAAAAAGAGTGTTTAAATGTGTGTACGTGTGTACATATAATTGTACAAATACTTGTTGTAACTGCATAAGCATTTGAACTCCTTTTTCTAACTTATTGTTAATATAAGTATGTATATATGTTGCTACAATAAGTATTTGACTTCGTGATTAATTATCGATTTGTGTTCTAAAACAAAAAGGAAGATCTAATTTATCTATAAATTCAAGAATTTGTGTATATACTTATATTGTTGTAATTACACTGTAATTACACTGATAAGATAGACATTTGTAAAAATTAATTTGTACTACTTATAGTGTTTCATTTATAATGTTTCTATTCTACTAAAAATATTAAAAAAATCAATGATTTGTGCTATTGACAAGTGCGCCGAAAATTAATTCATGCTATTACTTATTAAAGAAAGAAGAATTTTTCTCATTATTAGTAGCAATTCGCATTATTAAATAAACATTTTAAATAAAATAATGGGTTTAATTATACTTTAATTTCTTATATTAATTTGTTATATTAAATATTTCCGTTGATGTAATATAATACAAATTAATAAAAAAATTGAGATAATAAGCTAATGCTTCACTCTATATATATAAAACACACATCTCGGTTTTTTGTATAATGTAATTATGTAATTATTATTTATACAGAAATCTCATTCGCTGTGATTTCAATAAAAACTTTTCTCACGTACCCGATGTTGTCAGATTATAATTAAAAATATCTTATATTCTTTTGATTTTCAATTACAAACATGAAATACAGGAACAATGATTTCTACAACAATTATTCCTATCTAACTTTGTTAAATAGTCAATAAGATCGACTTGGCTAGTACTTGACTTAACTCAATCGTAACAATAAGAAGATCGTTGAAAGGACTAGCTCTCGTATTACAACGTCAACTTAAGCTCCGTAGGGAACCAGGATGAGATTCAATCGCGTTAATCCGGAAAGATATCGACAGGAGAAACGCTGATAGCGAGCCACAGATCGATATCAACTTATCGGTTCATGGAAATCGAATCGTTCCGATGTTCCGGTAATGGCTTTTCTCCAGCGTCGGGAAACTCGGTCCAGAAGTCAATTATTTACCTTGCAAGGTTCAAGCCGGAGATCGTAAGCAGCCGAGAAACATTGCGCCCGACCGGTCCGACGGAACTTGCTGATGGACAAACAGCGAGAATCTGCGACCGATCGTTATCTTGTAATTCCCGTGAGCTCGGAAAAACAACTTCACTTGTCCGCGTGTTTACTTCAACGTTCAGTTTCTTTGCCCTTTTTCGAAAAAGGCGTCGCGCTCCGTTGTTCACTTCATCAAGTTCATTTTTGCTAACAAAAAGATTTTTAGATGCGTTGACTACTAGGTATTGATTACAAGAGTTGCTTGCTGATTCGTGTATTAATTTCTTCGATATTTTTATCTTCTTCGATTTTTAATAGGGAACAATTAGTTCGAATAGGTTTTTTTTCAATTATAAGTAAAAGCGCAATATCAATTACCTATTTTTGACAGTTCTTTCCAGATTTGTAATAAATTTTTATATGTAATGTAAAATAGCTATAATTTATAAGGATATAATTTGTACATATACATAAAAAATTTACGAATAAATACGTCAATTGAAGTGTAAATGAACGCAATAAAGAAAAAATAGGTAGACAGTTTTTTTTATATTTCTATTCAAATTACAAATTCACAGCAAAATATAAGCACATCTATGATTTTGTTTATCTTGTATAAAGATCACAACGTTATCTCGCGTTGGAAATGAAATCTAGCGTTAAATTTATGATATGAATACGAACCTTAGTTAGCACACAATTAACCTACATGTATAGTACTGCTGAAAGCTGGATCTAGTTGATTTAGTGCTATAAAGGTAGTTAGGTAGCTGTGGTGATATTTCATAGCTTAATTACAGTTTCTCCAAATTTCATTACTTAGTGGGAAGCAGTACATTAGAAAGTATTTTAAGACACGTATTATTACAAAGCGGAAAGGAGAAGGAAATTTGCTTCAAAATTCACGATTTGAGATTTATTTTCAAAGTTTAATCCAATTAATTATTAAAGTAATTAAGTAATTTTAATCCAATTAATTATTAAAGTAATTAAGTAAGTGATTAAATCATTATCTAAGTTTTCATCACTTTCATATAATTACAATCCGGCACAAAGCAGTTTAAACATGTTAATTTATGGTAAGATGTCAATAACATTATTTTTTTATGCAGAAGTAAAGATAATATTAATTATATTTATACTCGAAATTCTTCTTAACATTCTAGATCTAGACTGATCCTAGATTGTGTCTCACATTTACCGTGTTACGACCACTGCGAAATATTTGCGTAGAGATATTTAAATTCTTCATTTAGGTGCTTTCTCTCTTTCTCGCATTTTTACTTTCTTCGTCTTTATACATTTTGCCGCAAGTAAACCTCTTTTCCACTTGTGTCTCGTTTCTACCTAAGAAGATTAGTTGTCGGAAAAAAGTAGCCGAAAATCCCTTCTAACAGTTAGCACGGCGATGGGAAACAACATCACGTCCAAATGGTCGAACTAGAATTCAATTAAACAACTTTCTCCTATTGCAAAAAATTGAAATGCAACCGTGCAAAACTTTTTTAATCCGATGTGTGATTCAATCTATGTCACAGTCCAAGCACACAATGTTTGATCTATAAACTCTATTTGTACATAGAAAATTCAATGTAAGCCGCAGTATTAAAGCAAAGCTATTTTATCTAATACAGTTAGTTGTTATCTAATGCAAAAAAGAACGCAATACAAGGCATTTCGATATTGCAAAGAAAAAAAATATAATGCATTTTGGTATTGATATAGATTATTTAAATGACCTGATATCATAACAAGATATAAAGCTAATATACGTATAGCAAATAAATTTTTTTCATAATTAAGTTTTCCGCGAATTTTATTTAAGTGTTTTTCTAATAATAAAAAATGAAGAAATTGTATAAGTTAAATTAATTTATCACATCCTTATTAACATTTAAATTTAAATACATCATCCATTAATATCCTTATCAATATAAATAAACATTTTGTTTTCTACAGAATCGCGACAGTATCTAAATGTTTTAATGTTGTGTTTCAAACAACACTATTCATTCTTAAGATATTCGAGAACAATTTCTGAAAGTTACCGATATATTACGGAATAAAACGAAGGGCAAACATAAGAGGGCTATCTAGCTAGCTGATCCAGCGATCGATTTTACAATATATATCGAGGTCATAGATTGCGATCGCTACCAAGAATGTAACTATCCACTTCTCCTTCTGTTTCGGTCAATAAAAGATAAAAGAAAGAAGCGAGAAATGTATATCCGAGCCTCCCACCTTTGGCTGAAAGTTTGACCAGTTTCGAACGGATTGCAGGAAGGTTCAGCCACTGTTGTACTATCGATAAGTCGGCAATAACTCTGGAGATACTTCGTGAAACTATATTCGAATTTTTTCAAAGAATGTACTGTTCGTACATAACATACAGAAAGCGACAGATATAGTGTTCTTGAAATTATTGTATATGAGTGTATTTCTTTTAAAAATGGGTCACTAGATAGTTTACGTTTCGCAAACTACAGTAAATTGAATAAAAGAAATGTGTGTGTGTTGCTAGTCATTTTGCAATCTGCAGACCGTATTCTGATCCCAGGTTCCTCTTTTTTTGTTTCATATACATTCTTTTTTCAGTAGTAATTTGATAAGTCGTTTCTTCTTAAGCTTTTAATACTTATAGTTTATAACCTTTATTTACTTGTATTTTATATACATTGTTTATTAGCATTTAATACTAATATAATAAATTTATATATTCTATATTTATATATTATATATCAATATTATAATTTTATGTATCACGAAAGAAATTTCGGAATAAATTATTTTCATTTAAAAAAATTATTATATAATTCCATTTTTATAAAAATATATAATATAATAAATTATGTAATACAAGAAAATTAAAAATTATGAAAAAAGTGAAATATTCAATTTTTATTAAGAACAAATCAATATTTTTATTTAAAAATTTATATGCTCTCTCTCTCTCTCTCTCTCTCTCTCTCTAAAGAAAAACAGTTTTAATCCTCGCTTAACGTTAAAATAACGTTGGTGCAATCGGGTCTTAAATATCTAATAAAAGATTAATTAATTAGAAAATATGTGTGTGAATACCTTGTTGAAGTACCTGATAAAAGAATAAAATTTCAATTATTTTTTTAATATAATAGAATTGTTTTTTGGTTTTTTTTTTTGATGGATTTGATCCATGATCTCTCTCTCTCTCTTTCTCTCTCTCTCTCTATGAAAAGGCCATTCTAGGATACTATAATAGGAAAAAAACCTTCAAAGAGTAAAGGATGATCTCTCTATTAACGTATGGTGGCCGGGAATAACGTGGGTTATGTGTGGGAAAACATTACCCGGGTTTTTCCGAGGTTGACGCCAACGTTTCTTTCGGGCCTTTGGCAGTTCGCCAAAAATTTCATTGCTTGCGGAAGCGCCTTCGGACGATGGCGCGACTCCAAGGTATCCGTGCTAGGTGGTTGTTCGATAATGTATCGTTTCCTCTTGAATGCGCAATAAAGTCTCGCTGCTTTAAATAGACAGCCGAGCGCTTCTTTCGAGAAGGGAAAAAATTTCCGTTCGATACATCCACAGGGCAGCAGGCGAGATAAATAAAGAGAGAAAAGAAGAGGGAGGAGAGAGAGAGAGAGGAGGAGGGGGGGGGGGGATCATGGAAATGCATCCGGTGAGTGAACGAAGTTCTGATCGATTAGGACAAATTTTCGCTCGAATAACGCGATGCACATGTGCGACCGCGCCGAATGTCATCAAGTGAACCAGTCAGAATGCGAATGCAAGTTGAATAAATGTCACGTATGCTAATAAATATAACTTTGTACATACTTAACTTTCTAGTTTACATGTTTTATAGAAAGAGAGTAATAATTATATAGAAATAACGTATATTTTAAGTAATAAAAAAAAATTTGATTGATAATTTTATAAGACAGAATATTTATAAAATGTAATATGAATATTAAAAAGGGTAAATAATATTCATGTAATATTCTAGGAATATCGTGTGTTTATAGAGAAGTTGTATCTTTTTTTCATCAATGATTTTAGAACAATAAGTAATTGCACAAAAAGATCTGATAAAATTTATAAATCTGAAAGATGTTGTAAACTGTATTTATTTAGAAAACGATTACTAGTTTTTCCAGACAAACTCTAATATTTTTTTTCTAGTATCTTTTTGTAATACCTGTCACATACAAGATGCAAATAATATCGAATACAGATATATTTTTTATATATAAAACAAGACAAACACAATGACACAAAGGAAAGTGAGAAACGGCAGGAACAATAGGAGACGTGACAATGAGAAATTTTCAAATGAAACTTCAAAATGCCGCAGATGCCATTAATTTTTTGCGTGCCACTTTCGTTGCTCGTGGAGAAACTAATCATGAGTTGTCTGCGCAACGTGTAAAGTTCGCAAGTGAGCAAGTCTCGGCATTTAGCGTTAATCAGAAGTTTCACACGGAGCGAATCCCCGAGCGTAACGCGGACAAGGGTTGAAATATGTCGTCTTTGAACAGACATGCGGAACACGTGTACGATGCGATTATCCGTGAGTCTTGCAGGCAAATGGAGAGTAACCAGCGAGAAAGGCCATACATCACGATTTCGACGGACTTACGTCATGGTGCAGGAAGAGCACGTCGGCGAACATTTCGCGAATCGCTGCTGAAGCGGTTAAGCTGATTCGAGTCGAGTCGCCGGGGCTTCTTCGCGCTTCGTTCGCATTTACGTCACTCGCGCAGCCGCGAAAAAGAAGAGCGGACCGAGCAATTTCGCAGCATCGACATTTACGAAAGAGAAAAATGAAGCGGGAAAGAAGAAGCATCTCATACGTCATGAACGTCAAAGGGGAAAAAGCATGCGGGGCGATTTTTGTTAAAATATTGATGTCCAAAGAAAATTGAATAAAAACGGTCATCGTTCTCAACGTTTTAATTAATATATCCAACCTGCCAAACCAGATAAATTATTCACTATTGATATATGATAGTGATATATGACTAAATAAATATAAAACACTTACTTTAAAATCGATGGACCTTCTTATAAAATATCTTAAAGAAAATCAATACTAACAGCTTAACAATATAATATAACGGTTTCAAGTTTTCTTCAAAGTAACTTAAAAAATATTTTATACTATCATCTTTATTTATGTTTCATTACCCTTCTCCGTAGAAAAAAAAATTCATATAAAATTTATATAAAATCTTCTCAATGAAGATTGGTTATGTAAAACAAATATTTCATTTAATTTCTTCAGCTAACTTTAAACTAATTTAATTAAAAAGTTACACATGGGCCTTTAGGAATTGGCGCTGTAATAATTGCGCTTTTTTAAAATTGATGTAACACAATCCTCGTATAATTTATTTGTCGAACGTTTCAGCTAACTTCTAGCCTTCTTTCATCAAAACTATACTGAAAACCCATAATAACGCGTGGTTCGAGAATCCTCCGTGTTCACCCATATATAATAACAATTATATCCCCACCTGGGAATTAAACCATAAAATGCTATTGAAATGATACTAATGTATCTTGAAAAGATTCTCCCGTCTTGATAAATAAATACTATTACAATTTCATTATACCTACATGTAGGTATCTTAAAGTTTTAAAATTGTTTACAACAATTTTTTTACTTAATTTAAATTTAAAATTCTTTTACAAATGTTTAAAATTTCAAAATTAATATTGTAAACAATATTTTTTAAAATAAATTAAAGCGCAAATGACAAATTTTTGTGATAAAAATTTTTTGCGATGACAAATTTTTTCGCTATATTGAATCCTCCATTTCAAATTTCGAAAATTTGACTTCAGATTCGAATTTAGTGACCTTAAAAACCTTGCTACTAAAATCATCACACAGTTCATAAAACTTTTTCTTCAAAAAATTTTTGGCATAAAACGTTTTTCTTTGTGTGACTACGCAGAGATTATCTCGGTGAAAAAAAAACGTACGGCGTTAAAAAAATATATTTTAAAGATAAAAGTTGGCACTTTAAGATGGTGTAAATGAAAGTAGAAAAAAAAATTTACTTCGTTAGCAAAAAATCACAAATATGTCAAAAAAACGTCAATTTTGACACTTTTAACTTTACTTTCCTCAAAAACGTGACGTGATAGAGCAATTTCATTGCCGGATTCCTGTTCAGCGCGCGAAAATACATCGGAAATGGTATCTTTTATTCAAACAACAGAAAAAAAGTCTTAAAACGTCGGGCAGTGTAATTATTACAACGCAAGTCTCTACGTAAATTAAAATTTAAGACAACACGGCGATAATTAAATAATAGACAAGTCGATGATATTTATACTACGATGTCAATCATCATAACGAGAAAAAATGTAACCATAAGAAAAAGATATATATGAAGTTTGTATATCACGCTCGCTGAAGAAGTAGGCTAGAAGTTAGCCAAAACGTTCGACAAATAAATTATCGATACTAATTATACGAGGATATTGTGTTACATCAATCTTAAAAAAAGCGCAATTATTACAGCGCCGATTTCTAAAGGCCCATGTGTAACTTTTTAATTGTTTTAATGTAAGGAATCTTATTTTATTGTTAAACTAATTTGTTCTTCTTTCCCTAAAGAATCATCTTTTCCTAGAAAAGTACATTTGAGAGATACACGAGACAGTCTGTCCATATGGTTACTAAATCTGTACGATCCATTAGAGCTTCAAGGAAACTAAATTTCAAGCAAGCGTGCTGAGATGCTACACGATATGCGAATCTATATGGATTTACTACATGTTACGTAAAAAATATTCATAAAATTTTCATCTTTATGCTGACTACTGGAAAATGTAACTCTCAATGTTTAAAATTTACTGGGAATAACATTTTAAACAAATTTTTTCGACTTTACTCTCTACGATTACGTATAAAAAACAAATAGACAAACTAAAATATTATAGATGTAGTGACGTATACGACAATAATAATGATTTTCTTTTTGAGAGAAAAATATTTTATTCCAGAAGAATATAAACCTATTTCTTTCTGCAGATGTTTGAAGTATGTAAATACTAACTTTTGTATGGATTTTTCAGCTTTTGTTGATATTAAATTAGAAAGAGATTTTTTATAAATATTATATATTAAATGTATAGAAATAACATATATTCAATTCCCTTTTCAATATTCATTTATTTTTAATGTTCATTTAGTATATTTATTGTGTTTTTATTTCTTCTTCTTAAAGAGTAGTTTATTTTGCTAGATCTTGTGTCAACTGCAAGAGCTTGGTACGTTTTATCATAAATGTTTCTTGCATATCGTAGAGCGAGACCTCCATTATTTCCCTGTTATCGATGCGGGTGAGAAATGAACTCTTGCAACTGTCGGTCGCAGCTGCTCCACATTTAATTCGGCGCTGATTTCTTTGTGTTCAAAGCAACCAGAGATTGCACGATGAATATCAGACTGTTTCGCGTTTGTTTCTTCTTTCGATGGAGAAACGCGTACTGCAGTTTTCTTGCAAAGTGCAAGACCACGACAAAAGACATTGAATTTTTCTTTTAGATATTAAAAAAACAGACACTAAAAAAAGATACTAAAAATTTCGCAAGACAATCATAGCATCCAAAATTAAGGGAAGATTAATAACAACATCGAAATCGAAGAAGAGAAAAATGCTAATATATATTTAAATAAAAATATATAAATGCGTGAATTAATCGTAGATAAAATGGTTATCTGTATTATATTCTAGAAATGCTAGCAATTTTTTTTTAAGAAAAAGAGAAAGAAAGAGAGAAACCTCTTATATTATGTCTCTCATAAGATATAATATAAGAAATCTATAATATACGAAAACGCATGTAAGAATAAGTATATAATAATAATAATATAATAAAAATGAATACTAAATGAGCCGTAAGCAGAATAATTAATATTATAAACTGCATTAATATTATAAACTAAAACAAACAATAGTAATACAACTGTCAGCTATTAATATTTATGCTTATTTATATTTAATAATTTTATATTATTTAAGAACTAATATCATCTTTTTATTCAAATTATTTCAACTATGAGGTACTTGCACTAAATACATGTGCATATGGAAATAACGTTGTGTTCCAGATAACAAAATAAGAGCTGGCACGAAATTGATTAGATATCGCACAATATGATAGGCACCAAGTGAGTAAACATAAATAGTTCCATTATTTTGTAAAAATAAGATTTTATAGATGTAACATTCCGAGTTCTCTTTACTTAGAAGTTCCTTTTAATATATTTTCATTTATTTACTTCGCAAATTTAATATTAAATATTTAATAATTACATTAAATGTTCTTATGTTGAATTAGAGTTTTTTTTTAATTTAGTAAATGTAAATATCTTTATAACTAAATATAAAAAGTGATTTTGTTAAAACTGTAAAAATCTAAATCTTTTATTGTCAATAACTTAAAGGTTTAACCAGTAATATAAAAGTAAGTTTATGATCGAGACGATTGTCATAACTTATCTTTTACGCAAAGAGTAAAACTATATACATATATCAAGAACGGCGGAAAGTTGAAAAAAGTTTCTGGAAAATTTCCAGATTCTACTACAATAATTGTATATACATACATATATTGCCCAATATTTATGCAGTGGAAAACTTTATATTTACATTACGTGTTTGTATTATGCATAGTACGTATGCGAAGAAAGTTCAAGTGGCTTAAAAATATAAATATAAACAATAAGGAGCATACAGCCACAATGCTAGATGTAATTTGCTAAAAATGTATATCTAAAATTATAAAATAAAAACGTAGACGTTTCGGTCAATATTTGACCATCCTCAGTACATAATTACGAAAAGTTATAACAGAAAATACCTAATATAGTCCTCATTATATACAGTTCTCATTTGGACGTTCGAGACTATATTAAGTATTTTCTGTTATAACTTTTCGTAATTATGTACTGAGGATGGTCAAATATTGACCGAAACGTTTACGTTTTAATTTTATAATTTTAAATGTATATTTTTAACAAATTACATCTAGCGTTGTGGCTGTATGTTTCTTATTATTTATATTTATAATGTAATGTAATATAAATCAAAATTAATTTCAAATGTAACTCTAATTACAACTATTTAAATTAATTAATTACAGAGATTTTGCACAAAACTAACTGTTTTATGTGTATTTATGTAAAAAATATTTTTCTAAATATACAATACTAACAGAGAATTTTGCAATAATACGATGCGATTTACTATATTTGTTAGATAAATCGTAATCATGGAAACTCTATTAATAAAGCTTTGGATCACACAGCGAAATTTTTTTTTTAAATAAAAAATTCTGGACTCTCAAGTTTTACAAACACAACAATAAATGATTGGGCTAATGATAATCGACACGCAGTTGTCCATGCGTAACTATGAATTTATATCAATTTTTTTTAAGCTAAAATAGTGAACATGATAAGAATAATGGAAGATTTCAATGTGTTATAATGTTGGCTGTGTAATTTTTTTTTCATATGTTTCCTCTGTTTAGTCATTTATTGTTAAAGCAACTGAATCGAGCAGTTTGCTTGTTTTAGCGAAAATACGCGATGCAAAAAGATTCACTGGTAGTCGCACACATTGGGGCGAAGCGTTATGTTTAGTTTTCGACTCTTCGAAGTCCACGGTCCCTCTCGCGCTTTTGCTTGCTTTCCAATATTTACTCGACATTGCAAGCTATTCTGTATCGTCGAGAACTTGGTCACCTTCGGTGACCATTTTCAACATTGCGAGAAACTTTCGAATAATATTTTATGTTAGGATACGTCTTGCGATCAAATAGATAGCTTCTAGGAGAGAACCGTGGACTTTACGAGAAAAAAATAAAAACGCAAAGTGCTTTCCAACAGACAGAAAAAAAATATCAAAGTTCTGATAAATTTTCTTTAACTGTAAAAATTATGAAAATATCAATATAAGTGAGCAATAATAGATAATAGTTATTTACTGTAATTTTTATTAATTTTCACATAATTATATTTATAAATATGATATTTAATTACTAGTGCTTGACAAAATTCTTTGCAGAAACCTTTTTTCAACTTTTTTTTTTCACGACTGCGGAAGAAAGTTTCATAATAAAATAGTAGAATCACATTCTTTGTAAGATCTTTTAATAATCCTTTCAGTCTTCGAAATAAAAACTAATATTAGCATTATACTCAACAGATATGATTGATTTCAGTATTCTATTCAAACAGCTCGATTATTTAAATATAAATAGCATACTGACGATGAAAAGATTAAAGCAAAATTGAAAATTGTACACACAGAAAAATACATACTATACGCAAATAATAATTACTTACTTCAAGCATTTTAAAAGTTTGTATATCCGGAAATATTATATCATAAAAATTCATCACAAACATCAAATTTGTTCAAAACATATTCTATAAATCTTGATAGTTTAATACTTTAATCAAGATTATTAAATTAAAATTCGATTTGTTTATTAAGGGGATCCTAAAGCCGTCTGTATTACCGATTAAATCATATAATTTTTGTATAACAAATATTTTTTTTCTCTTTCACAGATTCGCAAATACTTTGCCAGGATTAAAGTATACACATTAATACGTGTTTGTCAGATGGAGTTTATGCCGAGAACGATAAAAAATTTCAAAATAGATATATTTTTTACCATTTCTGAGTGTAACATGGCATCTCAAGCTATCAAGTCAGTGACAACATTTGCTTGATACGAAAGTTTTGCAATCTGTACTTACGAAGTAGTAATCCACAAACACGTAGTTTACACGAACAAATAATGTCGAGTTTTTGGAATGAGACTTAGATGTTTTATCGCTACAAATTTTTTATACGAAAATTGACACGAACGTGAGACTGCGTATATTATAGGTTGCGTGAGATATTGATGTGGTAGTATATAAAGACATGTCGATTCGCTGAAAAAACAGCGATCTCTGATGATTTTGTCGGAGTTCGAGCTTCGATTTAGGATTCCCTTAAGTTACTTCTTCGATCAATTTTATAAGTTTTCAAAAGAAAATATATTCTTGTTTTGAGTACAATAATAAAAAGCTTTTTTTAAATTTGTAATAAATATATTTTAAAATTATAAAAAAAAGTATTCTTTGTTAAAGACAACCGTTACTTAAAAGAAATAAAGTAAATTAAGTAAGCACTTTTCTTAGGAACAGAATAATATTTTTCTAGCAGTAATGAAAGAATGCTTTTCTCTGTAATCAAATATTGTAATAGAAACGTAAGAATACACTACATTTCTTAATGAAATTTCTACATAACATCGCGAGGCACAATAATTGCGTTCGTCATTTCCGCTTAATAATTAGTTAAAATAGATTTCCGATTTGTGCGTGTTCAAGCGTTGCAACGCCGGTGTAATTATGATCAAAATTTGCAATTACGCGTTGCTTTAGTCCGCAGTTGTCTCCATAATGAATGATGATTTTCCGTCGGGATTTGAATGATAGCTCATAAGGGATTTCGAATGAAATGCGATGCAACCGCGTGTGTGTGCGCGAATACCAGAAATGTGACGTATGCATTGTCACTATCACTATATAAATGATTAATAATGCGGTTTTTCGTTTATTTCGTGCTCAACGATTAATTTTATACTTGACTGTTTTATAATCCATTACTTTGGTAATTATTAATTACAAGAGGATCGCGAAATGGATTTCAGTAAAAGATTAACGATATTTTTTTTAATATAGTCTAGTAAACAACGTATTACGTTTGTATGTAACAAGCATATGTTCCAAACGAACGATGTGTGTTTAATTGAGTAAATGCGCAATTTTATTTAAAAAAAAATATTAATAACATCAGAGAGTAATGCGTATCACAAAATTATTCCTGCACGTTGCGCAGGAAATTATTCATAACTTTAGCAATCACTTGAATTTATCATAGCAATTTCACAAGGCATTTACTTTAAAAACATATAAATATCACAAATAAAAATAATAATGAATGATCAAAATACAATCATATACTATCATTGATAATATTATTAAACTTTTTATGAAAAAAAACTGTTTCTAAATAATACTTTATTTAAACAGTACATATTATATAAAGGAAATCCTTCGGAGCAGCAGGTCAATATCAGATTACTTTTCGCCCTAATAAAGAAAACTGTAATATTCAAAACGTTGATATTATAATAATAAATCTGGACACAACACAGATCGAGGTAATCCGTGAAACGCACAGTTTCTGTATCTTATATTACTTGTAATCTTCAGAAAACAAAGAAACTCTTAATAAAAATATCGAAAAGTAATAACGAATCATTCCCTTTATTATTACACTGACTTTGACAGTCAGATTTGATACTTTAATAGATTATTTAGCCACAACGTCATATATTTTTTTTTCAATAAAAAATTGTATAAAGTTTTTTTAATTACCAGAGCGAGCGAGTCGACCGTACATTTATCTTCGTTCATCTTTTGCCTAAAAACCAGCGAGTATCGACTTTATAGAACACCAAATTAATTGCTGCTCTGTTATCTCGTCCGCTCGGTTTCGCTCCGATCTGTTTTTAAGTCGTTGAAATGCACGTCGTTTTCAAAAACCCAGCGCTTATTCTCTGAACGCACAGATCCGAAAAACCTTAAATTTCTCATCCCCTATCCTTCAGCAGTTTAATTTTGAGAACCAATTTTATTCTGGGAAAGCAAAAATCTGTTTAATCTGGTAATAATTATACTATACGTGGAAAGAGAATAAAATATACAAACTAATTAAAAAAATAACAAAATACAAATGGGCGTTAGGAGTCAGCAATGGATATTATATTGCGCAATGCTAACTAATACCTATTAATGTGTCACAAATTCAATTTTGTACGTTTCGGCTTACTATTTGAGCTATCCTCAACAATAATAAATTACCGCTTATTGCACTATATAAAATCTGTCGAACTGCATTTCGCACAATCGTAGTTCCGACCTCCAATAATGCAGTCACAGTGGAAATGTGGTGAGAGACAATCATCTTCAACATAGTCTAATGTTGTGCCAACCAGTTGCTTAGCTGAGTGGAGTAGATAGTGGAACTCAAGCTAATAATTGCAACGAGATATTTTTGAATAAATGGATATTAATTTGCGTAATTAATGTATGCTAGCCAAAAACTCACCACATCTCCAATAACGATTGCAAGTGGATCCAAGCATCGTCAATCCATTACAACAAATTTAAAAATCACGATGTCAAAGTTAGATTGAAAAATAATTTAAGTAATATAAAAGAGAGTCATGTTCGTTTTGATGTTAGTCACATAATACCCGTTCAATACAAAAAGAGATGTGTCGCGCGAACAAAGCATATCGGTCAATGATAAAAATGAACATATTATAACTTATTGAGAATTTCTATGTATCCATGATTTAAAGCCTCAGTGTTAGTTTGCATGTCAAGACCATTGGATTGACGATTTACGTAGGGCATCTCCGACATTATTCGCTTATTACAATTTCTCTCAGAATCTAGAATTCTCACATTATCCCAATCGAAGTTATGATTGCAACTCACCCTATGATCTATGATAACCGAACGAGTGGATGTAACTCTACTGTAATATCAAATCGCTTTAGTGTGGTATGATGTTTCTCTTTCGCTCAACCGTAAAATTTTCTCCACGTTAGAATTTTAAAATCCTTTTTGTCTCGTTTCGACACCCGTCCGTTTGTACAATTGTTTTTTCACGTTAATTCTGCAAAAGATGAATAAGGTTTGTTTAATTGGACGTTTTGTCTTACTATGACGTTTAATAGTCTTAATTAGCTTAGAGTTCCAAACGCGACGAACGCACGTGCATTTAAACAGTCCATTCCTAATTGCAACCGTCGACATCCTAATTCATTCAATATTGTTTCTACCGATATCACATTAGATCTTAGGATAATCGGAAATTACACGTTCCATATTATCCGCCCATTATTCCAACGTAATTATATACCAGATTTTAATATAGGAATTTGAAGCGAATTTCATCAAACCTGCTCAAATATGCATATCGTTATGAAACACGAAATAAATTGCTTCTAAAATAATGTTTCAAATCGATATTTTTTACTTTGATATGTCCACAATTTTCTTGCTTATGCTTTTTACGAAGCATAGTAACTTCAGAATTTTTAATTGAACGTTGTTTACATAAAACATTGTTTTTCTATCAATAATTTTTTATGATAAAAAAATTATATGCGTTTCATTATATGTGTATATTTAAAATTTTTACGTCGAACATGAGCTTTGCTAGTTCGACGAACACTACGGAGGCGTTATATGATAAAAATAAGTTATACAAAAACTATAATTTGTTCTCGTGTTTGAGAACGTTTCGTCCAATATGGAACGCGAAAGCATAGTAGAAGGAATAAAAAAACATTCCTCTCGTAGTCCAGTAATTCCATTTTTCTGCTCTGTGTGCAGAAAAGAAAATAAATAAAGCGAGCACACCGCATTTTTCATGCGAGACAGATTTCAACAATCGCGCTTTTTGCACAATGTCTCCTCATATCGTATTTTATGTAGCAACGACCCTATTTAAATGCAACGAAGGAATACTCGAGATTAATCCTACCTTATATTATCCTCGTCTACGAATATTATGACTCCTCTGGCGTTATGCTTCGAGCTCAGCCGTTCGATTATTCTATCAAAGTCCTCGGTTTTGGAATTTCTCAGGATCTTCTCACTGACGGCGACACATATGTTGTACTCCGACGAGAGAGCAATGAAACTGGCGATGCCCTGAAAATAGAGTTTCAGCCGCAAATAAATTGCCCGTCTGTCCCACGAGAAATCGAATTTTCGCGATAACATGTGAGTCTGTTTTCTTGGTAAACAATTGGAATATAACGGAAAATACAATGTATTGTCTCATATCTACATACTCATTTATCGTTGATAATAAATTTTCGAAATTTGCATGACATATCGCGGCTATTAAGTAACATGCTGTGGTTAGTAATGTATAAGAGAATGCAACAGTAAATTTCTATTTTCCTAGAGAGTCTTTCACGTTTTCATTTTAACGAGAAGTTAAAAAGAAGTTTTTTGCGGTTTATTCTTTCACGTTTTATGCTAAATATTATATCAAATATCATAAATTTTGAATGAGATCTGATTAAATTCAAAAAAATTTGTAACAATTTTTAAAATTTAAAACAATTTTATATTAAATTTTTATTTAAATTTTTGGAGTAAATCAAATAAATTTTTTATATTATATTTTTTTTATATCGCATTATTAAGAGATTTAATTAATTAAATTTAACATGTTAAACATTATAAACTTGTTTTGTCGATCTATATCTATGTAATTGTTGTACATACGTACAGTTTCAAACGAGATACGACATGACGATCACCAGGATGAACTACCTGTCTCTCACATTTCTCGCCAAGTATAGTATACACGCAAATAGATACCTCAACGCGGCTCGCCTGTCTTCGCGATAGTGCCCGTGTTTCGTGATATATTTCTACTATGTGTATGTGGGTGGAAACAAGAAAAGACGGCCGAAGAAGGATGCGGCATGCACCGAGCTGCAACTGCAGGTGTTATCGGCATATTTCATGGCGCGGCACAATAAAAACCACCACAATTTATTACGATATGCCGGATGAAAATGTATTCTTGCAATATCAGAATCTATATAATGATTAGTTCAATAATTTTCGATATTTTCATAATTCTGAATCCGGCAAATTTTAATATTCATTGATAATATAAATGTAGTATTCTGATTGAAGATACGATAAAACATTAATTACATGAATTCTGATTATCGATTGAATACAGAATTACCAGTATTCACATTTTCAATTAATATAGAAAGTTTAGTAGCTACATACAAGTAAGTTAAAAAAAATTTCCTATATATTATTTTATATTTAAATTTTATAATTTTTTACTAATTTTTATTATTATATTTAAATCTCATAAATAAATTAAAGGATTTATATTTAAATATTATAATTATTTTTATTTAATTTTTATTATAATCATAATAGCATTATAATATTCTTTAATTTTATACCATTGTTTTAAGATATAATTTTTTTCATAATTCAATTAATTAAATTTCTGAATTATCCAAATTCTTCTTTATAAATTTAAAAAAAGAAACTTTAAAAAATTACTTTTTAACTCTTTTTTACAATTTTGTTAAATATTTTGATTTTTATATAACATTAGATTAAAAAATATTAGATAACTCTAAATTTTAGAATGCAATTTCCTAATGTATATTATTCATCTACAATTTTTTGTTTGTTAGTATTCAACGTCAATGCAATAAATGAGTTTGCAGAGCTCTTATTTCTTTGATATACTAGGAACTAATGTTCTATAGGCTTATTCTGGATCTTAAGACTTTCTTTTATTGATTATCGTGTATATAAGAGTGACTAGGTAAAAAAAAAGAAAAATGGTGAAACTGCCTAACATCTCCTGCTGTGGAATAAAAGGTTACAATTGTATTGTATTAAAGTAAAGTCTTCTTCAAAATTATATAATAACAATGCTCAGCTATTTCCGATTCGTGAAACTTTTATTTTTAATGAATCGAATTTTTTAAATTAATAATCTCTTGATATTTTTTATAAGAAACAAATAGTTTGTAATATTCACAATATGATTTTCCGATACTTTACTACAATCGTGAAAAATTAATTTTTATAACTTTTACAAGTACACAAAAATTAATAAGTGATTCTTATATACTTTAATATCTTTAGAAAGTATTTGTAAAGTGTATTTTAAAAAATTATATATAAATGTTGTAATTAATTATTTGATGCTTTTAATTTAGTACACTTCAAAGAAAAAAAAACGCTGAACAAGAATAACCCAATCGTTTAAACTAAGGATTAAAATGTATTTATAAAATAGATAAAACTTCATAATATGTATTTTAAAATGCGAACAATAAAATAAAATTATATGTAGGTAATTGCAAAATTGAGCAAAAAGATCCAATTAATTTTTTTATGATCCAAAGAAAATAATCTTATTGCAAAAATTATATTACTATATTGCACTGAAGATTCTTATTCTTTTTTATTTTTATATTATCAAAAATATGAATACAGAAAAGATGAAGAAGAAGTTTAGATAAGTATAATTAAAATTGTAAAAAATGAAAAAATTTGAATGAGAAGGATGCGATAAGAAATAAAAATTTAAAGATGTAATTTGATGCATTACGGATTTATCTATCTAAATAAAAAATATTAATAAAGGGAGAAAGAAAGATAAACGATGTAATTATTCGGGAAATAATGAGAATTGCTACGACAAGATGTCTTATCGGCCGATTTTCTTAACGAAGTTCACTTTCTTCAACAATTGGTCGCGCTTGACCTCATTTCTTTTTATGTCTAGATTCTGATGATTTTTTTAGATATTTTCTAGCTATTACAAGCCTCATTATATGTATTTGCGCTTAGAGACTATTTTGCGTCTCTGATGGTCTACAATTACGGGTGATTTTGTTTTCAAACAGAGCTGCTTCTTTAGTAAAATTCAAAGGTTATTTTTCCAAATAATATACACGGAGAGAATTTTTCGTTATTTTTTTACCGCAAAATTCATTACAAATTTCATCATGTTTAGTAATAAGCTTGGGGCAACTTGACAATAATGAAATATTATCAGTAACGATAGATTTTTTGAAATATACAAGAGACTTTTTATAAATGATATAGTAAAAATTATAATGCAGATGTAAAATGTTTTGAAGTGAGTAAGTTCTAGCGTAGCTAGAGACACACTCGACAATGAAAATAACCGATAAATATCGATTATAATCGATCAATTACTATGTTACATGGTAAAATTATAAGCGACTAAATCAGATTAAAAATATCATGCTGTATGGTAAAAATTGTATAAGCTATTTTATGTATTCATGACTACTTAGCATCTATTCTTTTAAAATAATAAAGAATCATAAACTGCGTAACATATTTTAAAATGTTGAAATTTTACTATACCCTTTAGTAAAATTAATAAAATATATTACATATTTTATTATGACACATATTAGTAAATTAAAGAAACTCATATACAATTCTTTGAAATACTATGTTGCCCCACTATTATCATGATTTTCAGGCTAAATTCTAAGAGAAAATTCTCTCCGTGTACTATATATATATATAATTAGAGTCATGTTACTTATAGAATAAATTTTAAATAGTGGAAAGTAGGGCATACAAATGTTATATATTGTAAACAATTTTCTTCCATTGCGACCTCTTTCGTTCCTAATTTATACAATGTATTTCTTATTCTTTAATTTGCGATAAATCGTCTTTATGCACTTTATGCTATTATAAGGATATTAACGAAGCTACATTTGTGTAATCGTTTTACTCAAGCTTATGTTCGTTGAAATATGTACCGCATTTGCAACAGCCGCAACTGCGCTGTACACCTAACATTTAGCGAAAGAAATGGCTCATAAATTTCGTTAAAAGCCAGAAGGAAATGTAGGCGTCTCATTATCTCCTTGAACACTACCGTAGTGAGACGAATTTTATGTTTTAGTTGTTTTATAATGTATTTTATAAATTTACATTCGAAAAGGTTGTGAGTATTTTTTAATTAGATATTATCAACTTTAACTATTTATTATTTGTTTGATTATGTTATGAACTTGAGTTTTTCTGATTAACTACTGTAAAGATAATCACAGATTTTTCCAAATTTTAAATATTTTTCTTCATTAGGGAAGAACGGGGTCACGACGCTGATCAGCAGATTGAACTGATCACCTCAATTACGAATTATGCTCTGCTTCGTCCGAGTAGAAATGTAGTTATGCCTCATGCTACTCCCTTTCAACAAGCATCTTTAAAGCTTGCGCCAGAAAAAATAAATTTGAAACGCTAGCACTGCGTCGCTACACTGAACCAAAAATGTACGTAAATACAATAAAAGTATTCATTGGTATTAATAAAAAATTCATTAAAATTGGTCCAATGAACAATTTTATTCCTAT
>NW_017298918.1:404401-412923 GCF_001594075.2 Trachymyrmex cornetzi
TGTTTCTTGTTTTCTCGAACAACAACATCGTGCTACGTGTGTTCTTCCTAATTTTTGAAATAAAATGGGCAAATTCATCATCTAAGTTTCGAAAACATCTGCGAGAGAGTTCCCGGATCTGCCCTTATGAGGACAGCTACGGTTCTTCTAAGGAGAATCATCGAGATAGATCTTCGAAGCCAAGACGGTGTCGAGCACATACGTGTAAACGTTTTGATGACCGCCATCATGAATCATCCAAAGAACATTCCTTCTCGTCAGAACGTCAAACATCCTCAGCCTTGGAAGGAAAGCTGAATAGATTAATAGATATCCTGTCACTGTCGGAAGCGGTCCGTATCGAGCAGCGGCAGTCCCCTAACTTCTCTGCCGCTATCACTACGCTCTATCCTCAGAGCTTCGAGGGAGACAACTAATCACCAGCAGAGCCTTCGGATATGCTCGCCGATATGGGTACGATTTTCTGTCGAATTATATGTCAGGACGACCAGTGCCATGCGCGTGGTCGCGTCCAACATTTCATGAAACCTGCCTACGAGGTACGCCCGAAAACGATCGACATATTTAATCTTCGGACGAAGAACCATTACTTCGAGTTTAGCCATGTCCAACCTTTCTGAGGCTGTTCGTCGAGACATGCCTGACAATGTTTACGCTCATGGACAAGATTCCATAAGCTCGGCCTCGCTCATCTGCTATCGCCTATCAAAATCTTATTTCCTTTTCGTTCCTTTTAAATAAATCTCTTGGAAACGAACCCGAAACATCACATGATGCGGCTGTGGCCCCTGCACTGGAGCTTGTGGATGCTGAATACAACGTTGCTAAACGACGAGACGCCGATCGAGGTCCCGATTGAGAGACTCTCGGACGAGGAAATTTCGATACCACCGTTAGAGGTAAGCGCGGCTGGTAGGCTTGCCTATTTCATAGGCAATTGGTCTCAGATCACAGACGACCCTGTTATCCTCAACATGATTTCCGGTGTTCATAATACAATTCCCTTTTGCGAGGAGCCACCTCCTCGATTTTTCCTACAGGAACCACGTTTGAGTGAGGTCGATTCCTCTATGAAGCAGAGCTAAATCGCCTTCTGGATAAAGCGGCTATACAGCACGTTTTCGATCAGATCAGTTTTCTCTCATTATATTTTCTTATAGACAAAGCATTCGATGGGAAAAGATTCATTTTAAATCTCAGTCCTCTTAACGAATTTGTCACTGCTCCCCACTTTAAAATGGAGGGCTTAGAAACAGCTATCCATTTGATATCTCCAAATTGTTTTATGGCTTCAATCGATCTAGAAGATTCTTATCTCTTAGTCCCGATCCATGTTCTATGTCGAAAATACTTATGTTTTTCTTTTCAGGGAAAGATATTTGAGTATACAACCTTGCCGTTCGGCCTTTCTTCAGCTCCATACATATTCACCAAAATAATGAAACCTGTAGCGGTAATGTTACGAAACAGAGGATTCCTATCGGTTATATATTTGGACGATTTCTTACTTTTCGGGAATACCTTTCAGGACTGTGCCGCAAATGTCAAAGAGACGCTTCAGCTACTTGGCAGTCTGGGATTTACAATTAACCCACACAAATGTAAACTCATCTCGAGTCACGAGAAAAAGTACTTGGGTTTTATTTTAAACTCCTCAAAGATGGTGCTATCTATCCCAGAGAGCAAAAGAATAACCATTGTTGACAGACTCAAGAACTTTGCTAGTAAAAGAAGCTGCAAAAAATGAACGGTAGCGCCCGCACGCTTGTTGCCCGCCCTCATGAGCCCAGAATCCACTCAGCTTATCCGCGACAAAGTGACGGACGAAAAACGTCACGTCACAACACCAATTCGCAAGCTTGATAGGAACACTGATTTCCATTTGTGGCGCGGTTTCTTACGGTTTTATTTATATCCGAGACTTCGAAAGGCATAAGTTTCTTGCTTGTTTAAGATCCGATGATAATTATGACGCACGTATGGCGCTTTCCTCTTCCCTTCAAACTGATTTTATAAGGTGGTTAAACAAATTACCTCCAATTTCGAGATCTATATTAAAACGAGGGTTCTATAGAGTAATTTTTATGGACGCTTCACCCACGGGTTAGGGTGGATCCATGAATACAAAACGAACACACGATTGGTGGTCAGATTAGGATAGAAGCGAACATATAAATTTCTTACAGCTAAAAGCGGTAGAATACGCATTCAAATCCTTTGTGAGCGATTTGCGTTCTCGAGACATTCTACTTCGCGTAGATAACACAATAGCAATTGCTTACATTAATAAGGGTGGTTCTTCTCGTTTTCCAAAGCTTTCAGCCCTTGCGAAATCGATCTGACAGTGGTGTGAATCTCGGGATTTATATATCTTCGCTTCCTACATCCCTTCTGCCAACAACGTTGTAACAGACAAAGAATCTCGAATAGTTTCATCAGAAACTAAGTGGGAAATTACTCCCTACCACTTCAATAGAATTCTCAAACACTTTGGGCCGTTTGATATAGATCTCCTCGTTTCTCACATCAACGCAAAGTGAAAGACCTTCGTTTTCTGGTTCCCTGATCCGTTCACGATCGTCATCCACGTTATCGATCACTTCCCTTCTACGCTCAAATATGGATAGGACCGCAGATTCCTTACCGGATGCCTCATCAGTTCTTTTCCTTGCCTTTAAAAAACCCATAAAGGAAGCTTCCACTCAATCTTTATTAGTCGGCGGATTAGAACGACCCTCTCCGAAGGAAAGATCGACATCTCAATTTTCTCTACACATACGACACGCCATACTCGCAGAGGTATTAGTATTGAAAACATCCGAAAATCCGTTGGCTGGTCTCAGAACTCTGATACTTTTGTAAACTTTTACAATAGGCCCCTCATGTCTTCGACGGATATTGCGCGAGCGATTATTTTGAATCGATAAACAGCGCCATCTCTATAAGAGTTTTTCCTTTTTTCTTTCCTTTCTTTGTTTATACATAGACATTCTTATGTATGGATAGTCATATATACATGCATATAGGCAATAAACATGCATGTTGAAACACTTACTACATTCACCTCATAAGGAATAAGATTATATCGTCACGAAATCGTCAGCTTTAAACAACTATAGGGTAACTCCGGTATATACGCCGCACCTATCAAGAACTTAATTTATTAAGTATTATTTACTATGTTTAAAATAAACGAACTATATCAGTAAAAACTTTGTACTGTCTATTACCATGAAAAAAATATTAAAAATCCGAAATATTTAGTTTTCGTATTAAAAAATAAACTTTTTGAAATCTTGCATTTTTGCTATATATAGATAATGGGTGGGATATATGGCAAAAATGCAAGGGTTTCAACAAACTAAACAAAGAATACGAAAGCAAAGCACTTGTATTTTGCTCTATACAACATGCTTTACTATTCCTCTACACGTATGTATCACGAAATAACCACTAGGTCTTTTACACGCTATACAGTAATCATTTTATGTAGATTATAATTTATAATGATGCTACTTGTTACACATACAGTATGTTACACATACAGTTACACATACAAATCGATTCAACTTACAATAATTTCATTAATATTAACAGAAAAGAAGCTGAAATCATAACACAATACTAACATAACATAAAGGCATGTAACAGAGTAATTGCGAAAAAGTTACCTCCACTCCTTCTATTTTTTCTTACTTCCGCAGCGTAAATGCCGGAGTTACTCTATTTCTACTCGGACGAAGCAGAGCATAATTACATGATCAAACGAACTTACAAGTTTGATCATAATTATGCGAATGCTTCATCCGAGTAGATCTTCCCGCCCTTTGCCCAAAAGATACCATATTTTCTTTTCCCACTCCAATTTTGTGATAGGGCTTTAAAACATGAAGATGTGCACGCGTAGCGACGCAGCGCTAGCGTTTCAATTTTTTTTTCGGCGCAAGCTTTAAAGGTGCTTGTTGAAAGGGAGTAGCATGAGACATAACTACATTTCTACTCGGACGAAGCATTCGTATAATTACGATCAAACTTTACTTGTAAGTTCGTTTGATCATGTAATTCTAAATAATAATATATATTATTTTTTATTTAATATTTTACTTAATATGAAATTTATCTAAAATAATGTATTATTATGCGTTGAACAACTACAAAAAAGATACATTCGATGAAAGTTTTAAGTGATAATTCATGTAAGATATGCTAACTATATAATAAAGTTTTTAGCACATTTAAAAGTTAAATGCATGCATTCCGTAGTTTATGGTTACTAATGTAATCTGGCTCTTTAAAACTTTCATATAACAAAAAATTAAATGTAAGTATCTATTTTTTTTATTTTCTGGAATGGTTGCTCTGATCCGACAGAGGTAGACTGCAAATCAAAAATACTTAATTTTCTTACATCAATAAATAAAATAAAAATTGAATACGCTTATAATAATTGTTTTAATGATTTTCTTCAAAGCTATGATCCAATACCGTAAACCTTTGCAACAAATTCGAAAGAATGCAGTGTGTGTGTGTGTGTGTGTGTTTGAGATAAAAATATTAATAAATTTTCTTAGTAAAAGTCAGAAATTATCTTACCCTATTCTTCCCTTATCTATTTTTATTACTGATATCATATTGAAGGTATGAACAAATACATATATCCTTTTTAGATAAATTAGCATGTAATTTAATATTACTGTGTAATTTAATTGACGTAAATTAACAATTTTGCGGCTTCGATATTTCGAAACGCGTTTCAACGCAAACTAATTCACGCGAAGTAATTGCCGAGCTATTATGATACGTGGTAGTGATTAATTAGATTGATCACCCACACTGGTTTAATTGGTTGGAATGCGATTACTACCATACCGTCCTTCTGAGAACGTGCTCATACAATTCATGGCATCGTCAAATTTGTACGGTCCGAGACGCAGAATACGCCATTATCAAAAGGCAGCCTGACAGCCATTCGGCTACTATAATGGATCATGAAATCGTAATTTAATCAATATTCGCGACTAATATGAAAAATTCTTACGTGGAATTCCTCAGTATAAGAAAAATTATGGGCATTGCCGGTTGAGTTATCGCATTCGTTGAATTATTATACCTGCCTGTTCGTTCATTATGCGGAATAATACAGAACAAAATATTGGAATCTCGATATTACGTCTACTCAAATTCATAATAAAATAGGCTATATCCCATATAACAAATAAAGATTGGTTAAAAAGAGATTGAAAGATTTAAAATTATCCGGACAGATAACATATATCTAATCTATATATCTATATATCTAGCTAAAATTCTCTAAATTCTAGCTAATTTCTTTCACAAAGTTTGAAATTAAGAAGAAAACATTTTAAAAAGCGCGAATGCTGACCACAAAGTTTTGCTTTCTGAATTTTTTTGTAAGATTGAATTGCTCTGGTAATCTCTTCGCGTGAAATTCCTGCTGCATACTAATCGCCTAATTTAACCAGTGACGGGCGCTTTAACATCAAGTTTTCTTACTTGATTGCGCAATTAGTTTCATCTTCGCTTGTTAACGCGGTCGCATATAACGATCTCATATCATAATTACCATTGTTGTAATAACTATTATTTAACATAGCATTAACGCTGTTGCAAGGTACTATTTTATGAAAGATTGCAAGTGCTACATCATGTTGTACGTTAATATGAATATCTCATTTTTATCAATTTTCGGTATAATAGCTGACTTTAGTTTAAACAATATATATTCGCAGGGATGAATTAATAGAACTATATTTAATAATTACAAAGTGACATCGAATAATTAGAAATTTCAAATTTTGGCAATTTAATTGTTACATATAAAATATGTAAAATATGTATTGTACAATAAGAATATTATTTTAGACCGTAAATGTGAAAAACACAATCGATAAATTAGAAGCCTATACCGATCGAAACTAGATCTTTAAAGCTTAAATAATTCAAAATGAATTATATATATATATATATATACTATATATATACTTGCATATATACCATATTTGTAGTTATTCGAACTGCGCTCTGAATTGGTTTTCCAGATTTATAAACTCAATTAAACTATTGTAATAATATCACGAATTAAATTAAATTGATAATCAATTTTTAATAATTCGATGCTCAATTAGACATCATATTAAAAAGATGTTAATTTGCTAAAAAACTGTAAATAAATTTATTGCGAAGAATATTACCTCGGGAGTCGAACCTGGATTTCTTATATTCCGTACGAGCGTCATAAGTCTTTAGACAGTTTAGACTACCGAGACCTTAATAATATTGTTCGCAATGATCGATATATGCATGGAAACAACGTCTTTTTCAAATAATTTAAACAATAAGAATATTATGTTAGACTGTAAATGTGAAAAACATAATCGATAAACTAGAAGCCTATAAAATATGTGTTTGAAACGTTTAAAATAAAAATGTTAAAACTTTATTAATTATTGTAATATATTCAATTATAACTTCACAAAAGAAACTTAATAGATGCATGGATACAAATATACACGTAGGTATGTAAAAAGTCCACTGTTACTAACAAATATGTACATGATATAACATTTTTATGTTATTTCCATTAAACTACAATTAAAATACATTTTTTCTTGAAAATTTTTCGAATTTTCTTGAAAAATGTAACAATAAGAAAAAAATTAACGGGATGACGGTTTTTTTTTAAATGTATACTATTCTGTTATTAGAGAATATATAAATTTTTTTTGGGAAAAGTAACGCGCGTAATAAAACAATAATTAAATATGATAAGTAAATAACGATCATTCCTTCATTTTACTCACCTTCTCGCCGTACTCGCCTTCCACAGCGACCGTGGAAACATATTTCCATCCGAGCAGATGGATCACCTCAACAATTGCCTGTGCCTGAAAATTATCCGGTGGTACCACTCTGCTGAAGTACTCGAACCGGCTTTTATCCGAGAGTTCTGTGCTGGTGGAGGCGTAACTTATTTGCGGTATCTGCAATCACGTTACCATAAAACCAAAAAAATTGAAAAATATTTTTCTGTTTTTACACATATCTAAAAAATAAATAATTACAGCGGCAATGAAGAGAAGAGCGGAGCAGCATAAAGATATTTTTTTTATAGAAATTATTATTATTATTATTATTCATAGCGACGTTATTAAATTTTATGCTTTGCATAAATTCATATCATTTATTAAAAAGAGTTTATACATATACGTATACAAACACGACATTTATTTTTCATACAGTAGACAAACATTTGTTTTTTAAATATGATGTAAAAAATATAAATATATAATAATAAATAATAAAATAATAAAATAATAAAAAATATAATAAAATAATAATATTACATTTAATATAATATTATTGTTTTAGCTTCAAATTATTTTTTCATATTACGACGCTCATTTGACAGATAAATCATATAAAACCGTGCAGAAATTCGCGCATATATAAAGGTTAATATCCGCGTCATTTGATGCGCGACCCTGTTTCTCGTCATGGATACGAAGAGAGTCCGTAACTTTGCAGCATCTGTGTGTAGGCAACATAGAGAATCTAATAATCTCATGTCTGTTGGAAGTGGCTAAGTCTGTGTCACCCTCTCTCCCTCGCCCTCGAATTTCTTTGGTTGCAAGGTTGCAACGGATAATTCTATTTTTGCACAAAGAGCATACACTTCGCCGAGATAGTTTCCTGGTGATAACATTGTTCCTTAACGGATGTTATTGACATTATCATGCGTCCTTATCTCTCGTACCTACAGCCCCGGCATATGCGCGAAAACCGACAATAGCATGCAAAAGCCGCACCCGCATTATCACTTCCCGTATTAATTTGCATCCATTTAGTTTCAATGGTTACTGTTGCAAGACTATTGACGTGACGTAAATTACAAGCTGCAAGAATGATCGATCGAGGTTTTACTTGGGTCAGGTTGACGACACGAAAATTGTGAAATAATAAAAAAGAATATGCACAATATAGAGAGAGATACAAAGTTTTTATGTTCCGCCATGATTCTCTTGAGTCAAAGTGAAAATATAGGGTAAAGTCGCCTTAATATGAGATAGCGGGGTTTCTGTTAAACTAATAATAAGCGCATGTGTTTGATTCTTTCATGAATTTTTTACTCTTAGTGTGAAAGCTGTTTAATAGAAAATTCATTATTAGATCATGTGTATAGTCGTTGCAAAAAAAGATTTGTGAAATTGAATATTGTCAAATTTTATTGAGATTAGAGAGAGTCTTTAAATCTTGTTTTATATATATATATATATATATAATGCAGTGATAGAGTAAGATTGTATTCATAAGAAAACACGTGATATAATAATTTGTTTAACTGTAAAGATTAGATTTGGTGATCGTAAGCGTGGAAGTGATAATATAAGATACTCAGAGTATTCCTAACTAATATGAAAGCATCTAAATAATTCAATATCTCAAAGCATACTATCGAACGAAATATTAAAAATGACGATTCTATTGTTAAGATTACTCACACA